>NC_042979.1:5487842-5565342 GCF_901001165.1 Salmo trutta | reverse complement strand
CCTCTTTCTCTCCCTCTTTCTCTCTCCCTCTCTCTTGCTCCCTCTTTCTCTCCCTCTTTCTCTCCCTCTTTCTCTCTCCCTCTCTCTTGCTCTCGCTCCCTCTCTCTCTTTTTCACTCACTCCCCCCCCACTTCAAGGTACAGAATGAGAAACAAGAAGATCAGTGGCGTGGGCCGGCCCTTCCCCCTAGCCCAGGGGAGTATGGGTAGTGAGGGGGGCGACTCAGGAGAGGAGGCCTGCGCTGGGGGACTGAAGGGCTCAGACAAGGTGGGGTCGGGGTCCCTAACAGAGGGGTCCACACACCCCCAGCTCATCCCCAGGGGAGGCAACATGATGGAGGAGATGAAGAGGGAGAGGTCTGTTGATAACGGAGCCAACGGACTCACAGGCTCCAGCCGCTCCTCATCTGGCTCTATGGAACAGTAAGACACTTGAATACTTTCACTTACTGACTGTGGCTTCACCTACCGACTGTGGTTTCACCTACTGACTGTGGTTTCACCTACTTTCACCTACTGTGTATTGTTATTCATGATGATGACTCATCACTGAACGAGTATTAAACGTTCAAGTTGAAAGTGGAATGTTTCCGCTGGCTTTAATGTGTCATCTGGATTTAGCGAGACCTGTTGTATTTCTAGTCTGACATCCTCTCTCTCTCTCTCTCTCTATCAGGAAGTCTGTTTCTCCTCCAAAGACGCCTGTAAACCACTCCTCAGCTCCTTCTCCCCATGGTCCGGGGTCTAGGGTAGAGTGTGGCTCTGGTCATCCCAAACAAGGGCACTTCCTAATGAGAGGACCCCCTCACCAGCCTCCTCCCCACCAGCCTCAGTCCTCTGAACTGTACTACCAGGACTCCCGACCTCCCTACGACACACAGCCCTACCAGCCAGCCAGTGAGCAGAGCCATGGCACCACATTTCAGAGACAGTGTTTATATCATTTCATTAACAGAGACAATAGCAGAGGTAACTCTGTTACTGCCTGGTAATAGTGCCAGAATTAGCTAAACTGCTCATTTGCATTGCCATTCTATTCACTCTGATCACTCTTTCACTCTATCCAACCCTCTTATTATTGCTTTTTAATGAACGTAACATAGAAGTGATTCAACCTTTCATTTGTTCCTGGGCCTTTTTGTGTACTCTTTCATCATTGAAATACTGTTTGAAACAGCCTTTTCTAGACTCACTGATGTCCTCTCCCCCTCCCTGCTCCTCTAGGTAACTACTACACCTCTACAATGCACCACCACAAACCCTGCATGACCCGCTTCCTGCGTTCCAGCCACGTCCTCGAGTCCTCTCTGCCGCCTTCCATGGCCCCTCCGTACTCCGAGCAGCACCCCTCCTTCCCCCCACCACGGGAGCGAGCGGGTCCTTCTCCCTACGGCCCCCCGCCGGCCCCCCAGTACGGGCCCCTGGCCCCGGCCCATGGTGGCTATGCTCCCCTGTATGACAGTCGGCGTATGTGGAGACCCCAGCTGTACCACCGCGAGGATGCCAGGAGTAACTCCCTGCCTCCCGAGGTGCTGCACTCCTCTGTGTACCAGCCCCCCCTCCGAGAGAGATATGCCTCCCTGGACAGTCCCTACTGCTCGGCGGGGGAGCACAGAGCAGCGCTGCACAGGGTACGGGTGCAGTATAGCCGCCTCCGCATGCGCGCTCCTTAACACGACTGGCTTTGTCATGTCTTTCCCCTGTCCTCCTGCCTCTCCTCCCACTCAGCTCAGCAAACTCATTCTCACCCACATCTTCTCTTCCACCTCCTCCGCTTCCCCTCCTCGTTGCCCTCCTCCTCCCCTCTTCTTCCTATTTGATCGACTTTTGAAGGCTACAATTAATGTTGTCGTAGATGTTTATTGTACATGGGGGGGAACTCTCACCCAATCCTAACCCTCTCTCTTTACCTCTTTCCTTCTCTCCCCCTCTCGCTCTCTCTTTTTCTCTCTCTTTCTCTCTCACTCTCTCTCACTGTCTCTCACTCTCCAGGACTCTTATGGGCGTGTTCCTCTCGGATACGAGGATCTGTTCAAGCGGAAACAGGAGCAATGGGCACACCATCACCACGACAACATGAACAGGCCCTCCCAGTCCTCCCCCGTCTTCACCGTAGACTTTGGTGCAGAGGTACGTAGGCCTGCACGTACGCAGAGTGTGTTAATGCATACATTATGAACACAAGAGAGAGAGAGAGAGAGACATAGAATGACAGTTTGTGCATAGAACAAGTGTAAATGGCATACTGTAATCAGTTTTATCCACTCCTATGCCCCATGAAATGAAGGTCTAGAAATGCTCACATATACAGTCCTCTATGTGTTGTTTGTGTGGGCTTTGATCCTGACCCAAAATATGTGTTGAATACAAAGCTATTTTAGAGTGTGACTGTTGCTGGGCAACTGGTAGCTAAAGCATAGATAGTCACATTATGTTTGTGGGAGTCCTCTGAGGGAGACAAAAGCAGGGATATTAATCAAATACAGTTTCAACCTTTCACTTCATTTTGTGACTTTCTCTCCTCCTCTCCATTCCTCCTTATTATCTCTCTCTCTCTCTCTCTTTCTCTCTCTCTCTCTCTCTCTCTCTCTCCCCCTCCCCCCCCTCCCTCCCCTCCTCTCTCTCTATCAGCATGACAGTGGAGGTGATCAGTGTATGAACTGTAAGTACCGTGGTGAGGAGCGTCTGGCCCACTACTCTCCCTGGTCCTGTGGTACCATTAGTACCTGCATCAGCCCCTTTGAAGCAGAGCATCACAACGCCTCAGCTCACTCCTGCTCCGAACACTCAGTGAGTCTACCCACACACACACGCTTGTAAAAAACAAAACATATATCAACTCATATATCAACCACACCTCCTCTTAGAAACACAACGATATATCAACTCATATATCAACCACACACCCTCTTAGAAACACAACTATATATCAACTCATATATCAACCACACCTCCTCTTAGAAACACAACTATATATCAACTCATATATCAACCACACACCCTCTTAGAAACACAACTATATATCAACTCATATATCAACCACACACCCTCTTAGAAACACAACTATATATCAACTCATATATCAACCACACACCCGCTTAGAAACACAACTATATATCAACTCATATATCAACCACACACCCTCTTAGAAACACAACTATATATCAACTCATATATCAACCACACACCCTCTTAGAAACACAACTATATATCAACTCATATATCATCTACACACCCTCTTAGAAACACAACTATATATCAACTCATATATCAACCACACACCCTCTTAGAAACGCAACTATATATCAACTCATATATCAACCACACACCCTCTTAGAAACACAACTATATATCAACTCATATATCAACCACACCCCCTCTTAGAAACACAACTATATATCAACTCATATATCAACCACACACCCTCTTAGAAACACAACTATATATCAACTCATATATCATCTACACACCCTCTTAGAAACACAACTATATATCAACTCATATATCAACCACACACCCTCTTAGAAACACAACTATATATCAACTCATATATCAACCACACACCCTCTTAGAAACACAACTATATATCAACTCATATATCAACCACACACCCTCTTAGAAACACAACTATATATCAACTCATATATCAACCACACACCCTCTTAGAAATACAACTATATCAACTCATATATCAACCACACACCCTCTTAGAAACACAACTATATATCAACTCATATATCAACCACACCCCCTCTTAGAAACACAACTATATATCAACTCATATATCAACCACACACCCTCTTAGAAACACAACTATATATCAACTCATATATCATCTACACACCCTCTTAGAAACACAACTATATATCAACTCATATATCAACCACACACCCTCTTAGAAACACAACTATATATCAACTCATATATCAACCACACACCCTCTTAGAAACACAACTATATATCAACTCATATATCAACCACACACCCTCTTAGAAACACAACTATATATCAACTCATATATCACCACACACCCTCTTAGAAATACAACTATATCAACTCATATATCAACCACACACCCTCTTAGAAACACAACTATATATCAACTCATATATCAACCACACACCCTCTTAGAAATACAACTATATATCAACTCATATATCAACCACACACCCTCTTAGAAACACAACTATATATCAACTCATATATCAACCACACACCCTCTTAGAAACACAACTATATATCAAATCATATATCAACCACACACCCTCTTAGAAACACAACTATATATCAACTCATATATCAACCACACACCCTCTTAGAAACACAACTATATATCAACTCATATATCAACCACACACCCTCTTAGAAACACAACTATATATCAACTCATATCAACCACACACCCTCTTAGAAACACAACTATATATCAACAACACACCCTCTTAGAAACACAACTATATATCAACTCATATATCAACCACACACCCTCTTAGAAACACAACTATATATCAACTCATATATCAACCACACACCCTCTTAGAAACACAACTATATATCAACTCATATATCAACCACACACCCTCTTAGAAACACAACTATATATCAACAACACACCCTCTTAGAAACACAACTATATATCAACTCATATATCAACCACACACCCTCTTAGAAACACAACTATATATCAACTCATATATCAACCACACACCCTCTTAGAAACACAACTATATATCAACTCATATATCAACCACACACCCTCTTAGAAACACAACTATATATCAACTCATATATTAACCACACACCCTCTTAGAAACACAACTATATATCAACTCATATATCAACAACACATCCTCTTAGAAACAATACTATATATCAACTCATATATCAACCACACACCCTCTTAGAAACGCAACTATATATCAACTCATATATCAACCACACACCCTCTTAGAAACACAACTATATATCAACTCATATATCAACCACACACCCTCTTAGAAACACAACTATATATCATCTACACACCCTCTTAGAAACACAACTATATATCAACTCATATATCAACCACACACCCTCTTAGAAACACAACTATATATCAACTCATATATCAACCACACACCCTCTTAGAAACACAACTATATATCAACTCATATATCAACCACACACCCTCTTAGAAATACAACTATATATCAACTCATATATCAACCACACACCCTCTTAGAAACACAACTATATATCAACAACACACCCTCTTAGAAACACAACTATATATCAACTCATATAACAACCGCACACCCTCTTAGAAACACAACTATATATCAACTCATATATCAACCACACACCCTCTTAGAAACACAACTATATATCAACTCATATATCAACCACACACCCTCTTAGAAACACAACTATATATCAACTCATATCAACCACACACCCTCTTAGAAACACAACTATATATCAACAACACACCCTCTTAGAAACACAACTATATATCAACTCATATATCAACCACACACCCTCTTAGAAACACAACTATATATCAACTCATATATCAACCACACACCCTCTTAGAAACACAACTATATATCAACTCATATATCAACCACACACCCTCTTAGAAACACAACTATATATCAACTCATATCAACCACACACCCTCTTAGAAACACAACTATATATCAACAACACACCCTCTTAGAAACACAACTATATATCAACTCATATATCAACCACACACCCTCTTAGAAACACAACTATATATCAACTCATATATCAACCACACACCCTCTTAGAAACACAACTATATATCAACTCATATATCAACCACACACCCTCTTAGAAACACAACTATATATCAACTCATATATTAACCACACACCCTCTTAGAAACACAACTATATATCAACTCATATATCAACAACACATCCTCTTAGAAACAATACTATATATCAACTCATATATCAACCACACACCCTCTTAGAAACGCAACTATATATCAACTCATATATCAACCACACACCCTCTTAGAAACACAACTATATATCAACTCATATATCAACCACACACCCTCTTAGAAACACAACTATATATCATCTACACACCCTCTTAGAAACACAACTATATATCAACTCATATATCAACCACACACCCTCTTAGAAACACAACTATATATCAACTCATATATCAACCACACACCCTCTTAGAAACACAACTATATATCAACTCATATATCAACCACACACCCTCTTAGAAACACAACTATATATCAACTCATATATCAACCACACACCCTCTTAGAAACACAACTATATATCAACAACACACCCTCTTAGAAACACAACTATATATCAACTCATATAACAACCGCACACCCTCTTAGAAACACAACTATATATCAACTCATATATCAACCACACACCCTCTTAGAAACACAACTATATATCAACTCATATATCAACCACACACCCTCTTAGAAACACAACTATATATCAACTCATATATTAACCACACACCCTCTTAGAAACACAACTATATATCAACTCATATATCAACAACACACCCTCTTAGAAACACAACTATATATCAACTCATATATCATCTACACACCCTCTTAGAAACACAACTATATATCAACTCATATATCAACCACACACCCTCTTAGAAACACAACTATATATCAACTCATATATCAACCACACACCTTCTTAGAAACACAACTTTATATCAACTCATATATCAACCACACACCCTCTTAGAAACACAACTATATATCAACTCATATATCAACAACACACCCTCTTAGAAACAATACTATATATCAACTCATATATCAACCACACACCCTCTTAGAAACACAACTATATATCATCTCATATATCAACCACACACCCTCTTAGAAACACAACTTTATGTCAACTCATATATCATCTACACACCCTCTTAGAAACACAACAATATATCAACTCATATATCAACCACACACCCTCTTAGAAATGCAACTATATATCAACTCATATATCAACCACACACCCTCTTAGAAACACAACTATATATCAACTCATATATCATCTACACACCCTCTTAGAAACACAACTATATATCAACTCAGATATCAACCACACACCCTCTTAGAAACACAACTATATATCAACTCATATATCATCTACACACCCTCTTAGAAACAATACTATATATCAACTCATATATCAACCACACACCCTCTTAGAAACACAACTATATATCAACTCATATATCATCTACACACCCTCTTAGAAACACAACTATATATCAACTCATATATCAACCACACACCCTCTTAGAAACACAACTATATATCAACTCATATATCAACCACACACCCTCTTAGAAACACAACTATATATCAACAACACACCCTCTTAGAAACACAACTATATATCAACTCATATATCAACCACACACCCTCTTAGAAACACAACTATATATCAACTCATATATCAACCACACACCCTCTTAGAAACACAACTATATATCAGCTCAAATATCATCTACACACCCTCTTAGAAACACAACTATATATCAACTCATATATTAACCACACACCCTCTTAGAAACACAACTATATATCAACTCATATATCAACAACACACCCTCTTAGAAACAATACTATATATCAACTCATATATCAACCACACACCCTCTTAGAAACACAACTATATATCAACTCATATATCAACCACACACCCTCTTAGAAACACAACTATATATCAACTCATATATCAACCACACACCCTCTTAGAAACACAACTATATATCAACTCATATATCAACCACACACCCTCTTAGAAACACAACTATATATCAACTCATATATCAACCACACACCCTCTTAGAAACACAACTATATATCAACTCATATATCAACCACACACCCTCTTAGAAACACAACTATATATCAACTCATATATCAACAACACACCCTCTTAGAAACAATACTATATATCAACTCATATATCAACCACACACCCTCTTAGAAACACAACTATATATCATCTCATATATCAACCACACACCCTCTTAGAAACACAACTATATATCAACTCATATATCATCTACACACCCTCTTAGAAACACAACAATATATCAACTCATATATCAACCACACACCCTCTTAGAAATGCAACTATATATCAACTCATATATCAACCACACACCCTCTTAGAAACACAACTATATATCAACTCATATATCATCTACACACCCTCTTAGAAACACAACTATATATCAACTCAGATATCAACCACACACCCTCTTAGAAACACAACTATATATCAACTCATATATCATCTACACACCCTCTTAGAAACAATACTATATATCAACTCATATATCAACCACACACCCTCTTAGAAACACAACTATATATCAACTCATATATCATCTACACACCCTCTTAGAAACACAACTATATATCAACTCATATATCAACCACACACCCTCTTAGAAACACAACTATATATCAACTCATATATCAACCACACACCCTCTTAGAAACACAACTATATATCAACAACACACCCTCTTAGAAACACAACTATATATCAACTCATATATCAACCACACACCCTCTTAGAAACACAACTATATATCAACTCATATATCAACCACACACCCTCTTAGAAACACAACTATATATCAGCTCAAATATCATCTACACACCCTCTTAGAAACACAACTATATATCAACTCATATATTAACCACACACCCTCTTAGAAACACAACTATATATCAACTCATATATCAACAACACACCCTCTTAGAAACAATACTATATATCAACTCATATATCAACCACACACCCTCTTAGAAACACAACTATATATCAACTCATATATCAACCACACACCCTCTTAGAAACACAACTATATATCAACTCATATATCAACCACACACCCTCTTAGAAACACAACTATATATCAACTCATATATCAACCACACACCCTCTTAGAAACACAACTATATATCAACTCATATATCAACCACACACCCTCTTAGAAACACAACTATATATCAACTCATATATCATCTACACACCCTCTTAGAAACACAACAAAATATCAACTCATATATCAACCACACACCCTCTTAGAAACACAACTATATATCAACTCATATATCAACCACACACCCTCTTAGAAACACAACTATATATCAACTCATATATCATCTACACACCCTCTTAGAAACGCAACTATATATCAACTCATATATCAACCACACACCCTCTTAGAAACGCAACTATATATCAACTCATATATCAACCACACACCCTCTTAGAAACACAACTATATATCAACTCATATATCAACCACACACCCTCTTAGAAACACAACTATATATCAACTCATATATCAACCACACACCCTCTTAGAAACACAACTATATATCAACTCATATATCAACCACACACCCTCTTAGAAACACAACTATATATCAACTCATATATCATCTACACACCCTCTTAGAAACACAACTATATATCAACTCATATATCAACCACACACCCTCTTAGAAACGCAACTATATATCAACTCATATATCAACCACACACCCTCTTAGAAACGCAACTATATATCAACTCATATATCAACCACACACCCTCTTAGAAACGCAACTATATATCAACTCATATATCAACCACACACCCTCTTAGAAACGCAACTATATATCAACTCATATATCAACCACACACCCTCTTAGAAACACAACTATATATCAACTCATATATCAACCACACACCCTCTTAGAAACACAACTATATATCAACTCATATATCAACCACACACCCTCTTAGAAACACAACTATATATCAACTCATATATCAACCACACACCCTCTTAGAAACAATACTATATATCAACTCATATATCATCTACACACCCTCTTAGAAACAATACTATATATCAACTCATATATCAACCACACACCCTCTTAGAAACAATAATATATATCAACTCCGACTTATATTAATATGCCCTAAGGAACATAACACGACAAACACATTTGATTGGGTACTGTACATCATGATGACTCATTGTCTCTACATTGAAGTATGGCTTAGGAAAAGTAATCAAATAGAAATCTCAACCTAAACGTTGAGAGAAATCATGAATATGTATGTTCTTATGTAATGACACTAGTGCAACTTCCAATGACTTCACTATATAAAATGCTGTATCTTCCAGGAAGTAGATAATGGTGAAAGGAAGCGGTGGCTACACACGTTTGAGCCGTACCGTCGTCTGAAAGACGAGGATCCCATCATCCCATTTGGAGAGGGACCCATCATCTCTAAATGGGGGGCTATCTCCCGCGCCTCTCGTACAGGTTACCACACCACTGACCCCGTCCAGGCCACAGCCTGCCAGGGAAGCAACAGCACCACCCCCATCAACTTCAGAGGTGAGGAGGGGATAGTGGTGGCTAGGCTTTAGCTTAGCGGGTTAATACACTGTATTAACAGGAAACTTGGGTTCAAACCTTTCGGTTACAGCGGGGGAAAAGGGTTCTAACATGTAGAAGTAAAATGTTGCCCCTAATGTTGACTTCCTGTCAATTCTGCTATACCATTTGACTTGTAATCACTCTGATGGTGTGTACTTGGTGGAACCGACACCTGGGCTGAAATGACAGCAGTAGTTATGAATTAAGAAAGTTATTCCATGTTAAAACCGTCAATCATTTTGAATTATTATTCATTTGTAATTTAATGTAATGAATGTGGAACATTCTGTTTAGAAATAAATACCTTCGATTCCAAAGAGGTGCAGAGCTCGCTCGGACCGGCTGCTATACTAGCACAGAGCAGAAACGTGTTAACATGTGGAGGGATTAAAGTGTGAATATAAATGAAAGTTGTCCTTCATCTCCAGGCCCTGAATGCACCCAGGCTCTCTGCAGGCTCAGTGGAGCCCGGTTCACTGTAGTCAGCGCTCCCGTGTATTCACTTCAGCATAGTGTGAAGGGCGAGGAAATACATTGTTGTAGGTTGTTATTATTCTAAATCTACGCTTGTTTTATATTCCAGATTATGGTCCGCACATCGGTCACGGTGACTACAGGTGGAGCTCCCGTGGGTCTGACTCATCCAGCCACTCTAGTTTCCTAGAGAGGTACAGTATTGACTCTGTACCATACTATACTTTACTGTACTACAGTATAGACTCTGTACCATACTGTACTTTACTGTACTACAGTATAGACTCTGTACCATACTATACTTTACTGTACTACAGTATAGACTCTGTGCCATACTATACTTTACTGTACTACAGTATAGACTCTGTACCATACTATACTTTACTGTACTACAGTATAGACTCTGTATCATACTATACTTTACTGTACTACAGTATAGACTCTGTGCCATACTATACTTTACTGTACTACAGTATAGACTCTGTACCATACTATACTTTACTGTACTACAGTATAGACTCTGTACCATACTATACTTTACTGTACTACAGTATAGACGCTGTACTATACTTTACTGTACTACAGTATAGACGCTGTACCATACTATACTTTACTGTACTACAGTATAGACGCTGTACCATAATATACTTTACTGTACTACAGTATAGACGCTGTACCATACTATACTTTACTGTACTACAGTATAGACTCTGTGCCATACTATACTTTACTGTACTACAGTATAGACTCTGTACCATACTATACTTTACTGTACTACAGTATAGACTCTGTACCATACTATACTTTACTGTACTACAGTATAGACGCTGTACCATACTATACTTTATTGTACTACAGTATAGACTCTGTGCCATACTATACTTTACTGTACTACAGTATAGACTCTGTACCATACTATACTTTACTGTACTACAGTATAGACTCTGTGCCATACTATACTTTACTGTACTACAGTATAGACGCTGTACCATACTATACTTTACTGTACTACAGTATAGACTCTGTGCCATACTATACTTTACTGTACTACAGTATAGACTCTGTACCATACTATACTTTACTGTACTACAGTATAGACTCTGTGCCATACTATACTTTACTGTACTACAGTATAGACTCTGTGCCATACTATACTTTACTGTACTACAGTATAGACTCTGTGCCATACTATACTTTACTGTACTACAGTATATACTCTGTGTCATACTATACTTTACTGTACTACAGTATAGACTCTGTGCCATACTATACTTTACTGTACTACAGTATAGACTCTGTACCATACTATACTTTACTGTACTACAGTATAGACGCTGTACCATACGATACTTTACTGTACTACAGTATAGACTCTGTACCATACTATACTTTACTGTACTACAGTATAGACGCTGTACTATACTTTACTGTACTACAGTATAGACGCTGTACCATACTATACTTTACTGTACTACAGTATAGACGCTGTACCATAATATACTTTACTGTACTACAGTATAGACGCTGTACCATACTATACTTTACTGTACTACAGTATAGACTCTGTGCCATACTATACTTTACTGTACTACAGTATAGACTCTGTACCATACTATACTTTACTGTACTACAGTATAGACGCTGTACCATACTATACTTTACTGTACTACAGTATAGACTCTGTACCATACTATACTTTACTGTACTACAGTATAGACGCTGTACCATACTATACTGTACTACAGTATAGACTCTGTGCCATACTATACTTTACTGTACTACAGTATAGACTCTGTACCATACTATACTTTACTGTACTACAGTATAGACTCTGTGCCATACTATACTTTACTGTACTACAGTATAGACGCTGTACCATACTATACTTTACTGTACTACAGTATAGACTCTGTGCCATACTATACTTTACTGTACTACAGTATAGACTCTGTGCCATACTATACTTTACTGTACTACAGTATAGACTCTGTGCCATACTATACTTTACTGTACTACAGTATAGACTCTGTGCCATACTATACTTTACTGTACTACAGTATAGACGCTGTGCCATACTATACTTTACTGTACTACAGTATAGACTCTGTACCATACTATACTTTACTGTACTACAGTATAGACGCTGTACTATACTTTACTGTACTACAGTATATACTCTGTGCCATACTATACTTTACTGTACTACAGTATAGACGCTGTACCATACTATACTTTACTGTACTACAGTATAGACGCTGTACTATACTTTACTGTACTACAGTATAGACTCTGTGCCATACTATACTTTACTGTACTACAGTATAGACTCTGTGCCATACTATACTTTACTGTACTACAGTATAGACTCTGTGCCATACTATACTTTACTGTACTACAGTATAGACTCTGTGCCATACTATACTTTACTGTACTATACTGCATACCCTATTTCATCACCCCCTTTCTCTCTTTCCCCTAAACAAAGGCATTGTCCTGTTTTCTTTTATTTCTGTATTTTTTGGGGAGTTCGTTTTACTTCGATGTCCTCCTGTATGTTTGCAGCGGAGCGTTCGCTTGCTCGCCGTGACTGTGTAGGAGGTGTTGTTTTCAACCCTCTCCTCTCCTCCTCCTCCTCTCCTCTCCTCCTCTCATTGTGCTGCAGTCGGTTCCTTTTCTCTCTCCTTAGACTATAAATAGAGCGGTTCTCTAAGCTCTCTGCTTGTTTGCTGCCTGTTCACGTTCTGACTCTGACTTACAGTCTCTGTGTTTATGATTGGAGTGGGGAATCTAGTCCTCTGTACTCCACAAGTCTCTCTCTTTACTGTCAGTACCTCAGCTATTTACATCATTTCACTCAGAATGCACATGAAATAACATTACAGTGTAAAGGCACTGTTTTACTGTCACTTTGAATATCTGAAGCAGCACATACAGTGAAGATATTGTTGATTATTTCCTGTGTGTCCACAGTGACCAGCTGGGAGTGTGTGAGCTTTCTGCACGTGAGCGGTCCTTCAGCAGTGGAGAGAAGACTGGTGCAGGAGACCTGCTGCAGACGGACTACTGTACGGACACGACAGAGAGCGAACCGGACAGAGACATTGAGCTGGAGCTGTCTGTACTGGACATGGAGGACATTGACCTGCAGGACAACAGTCAACAATCTGAGGTGCAGTGAAGTCGTTATGGCTGTGTTTACACAGGCATTCCAGTTCTGATCTTTTTCCCACTAATTGGTCTTTTGACCAATCACATCATATATTTTCACATCAGATCTTTTTCAGAGCTGTTCGCATTGGTCAAGAGACAAAGAACTGACAGAATTGGGCTGCCTGTGTAAACGCAGCCAATGTCCTCTTAATGAGTCTCATTAATTCATTGATTGAATGATTGATTGATTGATTGATTGATTCATAATTTGTCTCTGTCCTCCTAAGGGAGGATCTGTGTGGGAACTGTAATGTGGTGCAATGGTACAGCATGGGCTTGAGTGATGTCATCTCTGTGTGACTGTTTTTCTATTACATCTGACGGACTTCTTATCTGGATGTCCTAGGAGTCCCTTGAGCTAAGGGACCCCCACCTCCTCACCCCTCCCAGCAGTGAACCCCAGAGGAGCCAGACAGACAAGCTGTCCGCTGACAAGATGGAGGCTCACCTGCTGAAGAAGATGGCCTTCAGGTGAGCTGGGTCAACGACTATCCTCGCCTCAACCAGTGTCTGGCAACACGAGACAAGTAAACACTAATCACGCCAATAGCAAGGCTGAATATTGATGTGGTCCTTACCTCATCTAGGACAATCAATTCAATTCAATAAACTTTATTTATCCCCAAGGGGCAATTATTTTTGGCAAACGTGGTCATAACGTGGTCATACACACACCACGTACACTTGGGTGAGAAAACTTGACCTAAAAATAACATGTGCTCCCGTACTGCAGCTTCTCTGATCTCTTCTGTTTCTTGTTCACTGATCGGAGCCCATCTCTGTACCTCTGTGTTCCAGGAAGTCTCTCTCCCCTGGCGGTCTGGGCTCAGGAGGCCTCAGCGTGGGGAAGCTGATGATGAGAACCGGCCCTCCAAGGCTTGGGGACATGGGCCCTCGCCCCAACACAGGCCCTGAGATGCTCCTCAACGGCAGTTGAGAGGGCAGAGACACCCCACCGCTACAAAGCTCCTACAGCCGCTGTCACAGTAACATCATAGGGTTGTACAGGCCTGTATCATCAGACACCGATCAGGTCTCACCCCCCCCCCCTAATATCACTAGTAAAAAGGGTACATGCTGTACAGTATGCTCCTTTAGACGACAGGTAGTGTCGTTTTCGAACGTGACAAAGAGAGACTTCTGGTTTAGACACAAACACCAATAGGCTCCATGGTATTTCCTCTTTTCTCACACGGCAGGGTTTTCAATCAATTGGTTTCTTGTTTATTTTTTTGTTGTTCTTGGTTTTGATCATATGTTTGTTTGTGTGACCTGCTCGCTCTCCACTGCCTTCAGGGATGGTGATGATGGTGTTTAAAATGCTTCATATGGCATCCAATAGTCTTCTATTCATTAGTTCTACAATGTTTACAAGGTGACGAAGGTGCTCGGGCACTATTGGGTGTGAAGGCTATCAGTATCTGTTGATATTGGATGATAACAATAACAGTACAATACTATGTATCTGTAGTCATAGGAATGATATTTGCATGTCGAAAATTCCAAGTCTTTACTTTCAAAAGGATAGTGCTAATTGAACAGGGTTTTTAGGTCATGAAAGATGTTTTAAAAAAAAAGGAAACAGGAAGAAGACTGTGTTACCCTGTGTGCAGTGTCATTTGTTGGTCTCAAGCATTTCATAGACGAGATCCAAGATGATGACGATCAGTCAGACATCTCACCGATGTCACCGCAGTCACACGTGTGCACAATTGTGGCCTTTCTTTTTTAGCTGTTTGTAAAATATCCCCTTATATTTAGGCCTAGCCATCGGGTTAATTCATGGAAAACACCAGGAAGTCCAACATGTATCAACAATCCTAAATAGGATCGCCAGATTCCACCGTCATTTATTGCTATAGTCTGAGCAGCTGCATCCAGTGATTGAATCGTACTTATCTACTGTACTGTATATGAAATAATACATCATACAGACATTTATCTGTGCTCTGGAATCTCATGACATATCAGCTCTTTTTAGTTCTGTGCATCAAACTCATAACCTGGGTTTACTATAAACAGAGGATCAGCAAATCACCAGGTGAATCTAGTGTTCCTTCACGCTGTCTTTGTTTTGTCTCTGTTCTAACTTTTTACAAAATGTGTTTCCTTTTTTTGTTTTCTTTGAAGCATTGCTAACTTCCGTGAAGTTGTTTAGTCGAAATATTTTGTATCAGGATCTCTGTTTTGTTTTGTTTTTGGTTGTCGTTTTTTTTTTTTTTTAAAGAAATGAAACCAATTCATCAGTCTGTCTCTATGTTCGTGTTTCGATCAGGGTTTTTCCTGCTGGTCAAAAGGTCAAACCGATACAGTCCGTCGTCGTTTTGTGATCGCTATAATTGTTCATGCATTGGCCTAAAAAGGGTCAGTGTCATTTTACTGCAGTTTTGTGCACTGAACATTCTGTTTGCTGTCTTCTCCTGCCTGTAGGGGTGAAGAGATTCGGGTGACACTAAGTGTTACAGCACTTAGGAAAAGTCTCCTATTTATAATAGGGTTTATTTTGTTACGGTCTGAAAGGAGGCAGACGGGCCTAGTGAGTGAGACACAACTTGACCAG
This sequence comes from Salmo trutta, assembly GCF_901001165.1. Classification (NCBI taxonomy): domain Eukaryota; kingdom Metazoa; phylum Chordata; class Actinopteri; order Salmoniformes; family Salmonidae; genus Salmo; species Salmo trutta. The sequence goes on along the minus strand of NC_042979.1, from coordinate 5,548,616 downwards.
TGCTTCCTGACCCTTAAGGACTTCCCTACAGACATACAGTATATTCCCTCTCTCACAAGGACTGTCGATGGTCAATACTTTGTAAGCCTACTGTAAGCATTACTCGCCTAATATATTTCTGTTGTTTGTTCCCTTTTCCTGTATAAGACTTTGACTCAAGAAGTCTTCTTAGTGCCATATTATGTACAATCAATCACTTGAGTTCATAATTGTCTCAACAGGGCCCTTTGGTGGGGCACACATAGGAGGTCTGGTCCTAAAGGAGACATGGCAGCGGCGTCTCTTAAGGTTTAGAACTGGTCAAGCTGAAGGGTAGTATAGTGTTGTGATTATAGGCTGCTCTGCCTCCTGTAGTTCAGGTTTGTTCCAGCAGGGAGTACTAGAGCCCAGTCTCTGCAGCCCTCAGGGAGGAGTTCTATTGCTAAGCTACTGATCTGATCGCATCTTCAGCACTGAATATTGTGGGTGATGAGCGCAAGTATTTACATTAATAATCTTGTTTAATGTAACTTTTCACCACATAAATGTGTTCAAGGAGTGATTTATCATTTTGCTATGATGTTTATTTTCTTTGTTTTTATTCAATACCAATATTTGTATTATAACCCTGGTGGGAAGGGGTTGGGTACAATAAGAACATTATTGGGAGTTATGTAGATAGAATGAATCCCCTGTGTGTTCCAGTGCCTGTCTAATGAAGCACTGGTGTAAGGATCTGATCGCACCACACTTCCCACCCCATCACTGCCAGATGTTCTTACTACCCACTATTCAGCCAGTGTAACCCTACACCCCCAGGTCATGCATGCTAGTCCCTCTTGTTGTTATGGCGAAGGAGGAATGATTCTGTAGTTGTGATACAACACACCCAGCGCTGTAAGTGTTCTTCACATGCCCACTGTGTGGCCACGCCAAGTATTGTAGTCTGCCTGCAGCATTTTACTGTTTGCCGCTTTTGAAATGCTTTATTATTGATTATGATCAATTTATTGTTATTATTACTTACTTACTACCATCATTGGTTGTGTTGTAGTATTTTTCTCTGGATGTAGTAAATTTTGCTTCAGTAGAATTTTGAAAATTTGCTGAATAGTTAACAAAGTTAGCAGAGAATGGTCTAATGTAAGCCGGAAACATTTGCCTATTTGTTAATTGTACAACTATGATGGAACTGATTTTTGAATATTTCTGTCTGTATTAGACATTTTCTTTGCAAATCTATTGTTCAATTGAAATTGAAATGAAATTAAAGATGGTACACACATCCATCATTATTTTCTACAGGTGGCACCATCGTTAGATGGACTTACTGCTCATTTACAACAATATGTAACCAGATATTTCAATAAATATTGTTATAGAGGGACAAATAAATGTTCAGAAAGAGGGAACTCTTGAGACAACCTAAAAATGTCCACGTACATGAATAATATGTATTCCATTTATTTCATTTGAAATATCACTTTGTGAAAGGTTTTCTTTCGTTTATCTAATGGCATTGCAAGGCAGGGTTTAGTTTGATCTGCTGTACATACAGTATGTGTTCAGATGTGACCAGCCAACTGCCTGACTTGTTGATTCTCTTTGTTTCCTGTTTGCTCTTTCACTGACAGCGTGGCCAAGCAGAATACTCTGATACTATTTGGATGAATCAGTATTACCTGTGAAATCAGAGGGAGATTTCAGTACCTGAAACATTGCATGCTAAAATAAATGAAAAACCAAACTAATAATGTGACTGTGTCCTGTTTCAACTGATTTGGGATCAACATCAAGCGCGAGTGTGAATGACACCGTGTCTCCATCTTGCGGTCTTTGGTGGGCTGTGACCAGAGCCATATAGTGATATACACCATGTCTAAATATAGTGGGCTGTTACTATTCAGTTTCATGTGCTGCAGTTATCTAATACCTATCCTACTCACTTTCCCTTCAGCTCTAGTTAAACAGAATATGTCAGAGAATATGTCAGAGGTAGATATAAACTTTTCTGACCTAACATTTCACACTCTTTAGTCCAGGAACATGATGAAACGAGCTTTGACATTTTGGTGTTGCAAAACCTGTCACACCCAGATCTGTTTCACCTGTCTTTGTGCTTGCCTCCACCCCCCTCCAGGTGTCGCCCATCCTCCCAAGTATTTATCTGTTGCCAGTTCGTCTAGTCTCGTCAAGCCTACCAGCTTGTTTCTCCTTTACTCTTGTTTTTGTCGTCCCTGCTTTCTAGTCCTCCCAGTTCCGACTTTTTCTGCCTGCCCTGACCCTGAGCCCGCCTGCCATACCATTCTGCCTGCCCTGAACTCGAGCCTGCCTGTCGTCCTGTACCCAAGTCTTATCCTGTGTCATGATAAAACCTGCATTTTGATTCTGAAAATTTCTCAGGGTTACGGGACCAATGGGGAGTTCCACAGGAACCATATGTTCATCATCCACCTTTTCTGGTGAAACCCTGATCTTTAGCAAATTTTCAGGGCAGGTTCACTAGTATGACAACCCCACCACTCTTGTCAAGTGGGCGCAACAGTGTCTCTACTTTCTTAGGCGGCTGAAGAAATTCAGGTGAAGATGGCCCAGTACATCACCATGCTCCCACTCATCCAGAATATCTACTCAAAACGGTGCCTGAGGAAGGCCCGCTGCATCGTCAAGGACCCCATACGCCCCAGCCGATAGCTGTTCACTCCCTTACCGTCGTGCAGACGTATCGGAGCTTGAGGTCTGATACCAACAGGGTCAGAGACAGTTTCTATCTACAAGCCATCAGACTGCTGAACACTTGAACTGGACTGACCACCTGCTCTGATTCTCCACACTTTAGCACACATGCACACACCCACACAGACATATACACACACACACGCACGCACACACACACACACACACACCTGTATTTTAGCTTTTTTTTTGTACCTGTATTTTTTTTACATTTAAAGTTTTATTAAGATTTCTTGTTTTTCAAATCAACAAACAAAACACATTCCACATTCACAGATGTGGCAGCCATAAATAATATAATATAATATAAAACAAAACAAACAATGCATTTGCAGCAGCACTATCTGTGATCATGTTAGCTACTTCCAGCTTTAGCTGAGACAACGAGCAAAGAATTTACAGTACCTTACACAACATATATATATACACTCATTTCCCAAATCACCCCATTCACTCTGTCCAATTAGAAATATAGTTGAGTAGTGGAGATCAGAGTCTATCAAACCTGGGCAATACACATTTTAAATGTAGGAGAGGAATTAGAAGCCCACAGTAGGAGAATACATTTCTTAGCAAGGTATGTGACAGTCATAAACACATTTTCTCTGTCTGGATCAAGAACAAAGTCCTGCTGGGCATTAAGAAGATAGAGACACAGGGTCATATCAAACTGTACATCTAGTATGTTCTGTGCAACAGTATGTATAGATTGCCAAAATCTGATAATCTCTCTACAACTCCAAAATACATGCACATATACAATCAGGAGAAATGTCTGTATTAATTCTATGGAGTCTCACTGCGGTGTAATACAATTTGTACAAAAATGTGTAATTAGATTCATTTTTACATTGGTAGAGGAGCAGTATACCCTGTCGCAAACATCCACCCATAACTCATCACTGATAGTCAGATTAAGGTCCTTTTCCCAGATTATTTTCAAAGGAGTAAAGAAGGATCACATATTCTCAGAAAGGAGTCTATGGATGTAGGAGATTTTGCTTTTAATGAATTGTGCTGTAGCAAGAAGGGTCTCAACTTCATTCAGATTCATTCTAAACCTCCCCTTGGAAGTGAAGAAGGAAATTACATGTCTAATTTGAAGATATATTTTAAAAAATGTATCTTGGCACATTGAATTCACTGCAGAGCTCTTGAAAGGATTTCAGTGTAGTTGTGTTCTGATGAAACAGATGTGAAAAGGTCCTGATCCCTAGTGTATGCCAAACATTAAAGTTAGCACGACTCAGGGCTTTTGGCAAGTCTGGGTTGCATACTATAGGCGAGTGAGGGGAGGAAATGCCAAGGTATTTCTTACAGTCCTTCCATGCTAGTAGGGTGTTGTAAATCACAAAAGTTTTGGCTATGTTGCCCACTTCACTAAAGTTATTAATAAATATAATTGAGCTTGGGGGCAATGAACCACAGGATTGGCCATCTATCTGAATCCACATTGAGTCTTGTCTGTTTGTGATCCATGTTAGCATATTGCGGATTTGGACAAAATAGTAGTAGAATTGAAGCCAGGGAAGGGCAAGACCCCCCTTAGATTTAGTTCTCGATAGAGTGGAGAACTTGATCCTAGGTTTTTTACTGCTCCATATACATTTGGTGATGCTTTGGTTGGTTGTTTTGAAAAAAAGAAACTGGGAGATAGCATGGGAGCATCTGAAATAAATAGTTCAATCTAGGGAGGACGTTCATACGAATAACATTCATTCTTCCGATTAAGCTAATTGGGAGGGAGATCCAGGTTCGGAGATCATTCTTGATTCGATCCAGGAGTGGGAGATAATTTTCCTTGAAAAGGCAATTCAGATCTGGTGTTACAAAGATCCCAAGGTATTGAAACACCTGTGTCTTCCATTGGAACGGACAGTGTCTGCATAGAGCTGGTGAGTGTAAGATGGAGAGGGCAAACAATGGATTTGTTAAAATATGTCTTATATCCTGAAAACTTGTCGTACTGAGCAATTGTGTCTAAAATGGGAGGGATGGATTTCTCAGGGTTGGATATGTAGAGCGAGACATCATCCCTGTAGAGCGACATTTTGTGCTGAAGGCCACTTAGAGAAACACCCACAATACTTGGATTGCTCTTTATCAACTCCGCCAAAGGCTCCGCCCCCAACAAATAGAGCAGGGTGGACAGCGAGCATCCTTGTCTTGTGCCACGTCCCAAAGGGAACCTGTCAGAATTCAGACCGTTAGTAGTCACCATGGCATTTGGGTGAGAATATAGGGACCTAATCCATTTAATAAAGTTTGGGCCCATATTGAACTGAGAACAGAAAGCTCCACTCCATCCTGTCGAACATCTTCTCAGCATCCAGTGAAACCAGTGGGACAGGGGTCTTCTGTGCCTTTACGTGATCAAAAATATCAAAAAGATGGCAAATGTTATCAGAAGAGTACCTGTCTCTAATAAATCCAGTTTGGTCCGCTTTGTTTATTTTCGGGAAGAAGAGTGTTTAGTCTTTTGGCGAGCAATTTGGTCGCCAAAGTCGAAATTCCAACAAGCTTATGGGCCGGAAGGACGAGCAGGATAGAGGGTATTTTTTGAGCAACACTGTAATGCGGGCTGTGTACATAGAGTCTGAGCTCTGTTTTTGCAAAAATCATCCAGCATTGGCATGATAATAGGGCTAAGCTGGGGCCAAAAAGCTTTGTAGAACTCTTTGTGAAATCCATCTGGGCCTGGGGACTTGTTAGGAGGCATTGACATAATTTCCTCGAGGAACTCCTCAGGAGTGAAGGGGGAGTTGAGATCTTCTTAGTCGGACTCTGATAGCTTTGGTGGCGAGATTCCCCCTAGAAAGGAACGGAGTTCTGCACCCTATGTTTTCTCTCAGAAGTATATCATTTGCTGTAAAAAATATGAATAGTAAAATGTATCTTATTTGGATCTTATGTGACCTTGTCATCTGCTGTTTGGATTGCCATGATTGTACGCTCTGACTGCTGTTTTTTTAATGGTTAAGCAAGCAATCTGCTAGGCCTATTGCTATACTCATGGTATTTCTGTTTAGCAAAGAAAACTAAATTTTTTTATCTCCCGAGTATAGTCCAAGTTTAGTTTGGATGTTTTACAGAGGCAAAGCGGAGGTGGACAAAGGTGTGATCTGAAAGTGCTATGGGTCCGATTGTACAAGTGGCAGAATTTATGAAAACCTTTGGGATAAAAATGTAATCTATATGAGAGTAGGTGTTATGGACATTGGAGTAGTATGTATAGTCCATAGATGAGCTATTAGTCTCTCTCCAGATATCTATCAGTGTTGCGTAATCGTACTGAAGGTAGCTAAGGAGTCAAGCGCAGGAGAGAAGAGATGTCAATGTAGCGTCTTTAATTGGCAAGTCCCAAAACGGTACAGGTACAAGGTCCATAAACGCCCGAGACAATGGAACACACAGTTACTCACGGAAGGAGGAAAACAACGCTCCTACTATACTTAACACACGTGAATAAACTGAGGAAAAAACCTCCACGAGCAACATCAAAATAACCTCGCACAAACCTAAGCGGGGAAACAGGGGTAAATATACACACAGAAATTAAAGCAAATGAAAACAAGGTGTGAATGAATCAAAGACAAAACCAACAGAAAAGGAAAAATGGTTCGGTGATGACTAGTAGGCCGGCGACGCCGACCGCCGAGCACCGCCCGAACAAGGAGAGGAACCACCTTCGGTGGAAGTCGTGACAATCAGTCCCATCTCTTTAGTAAAATAGTTCAACATCTTTGCAGATCTAGAGTTTGTGGTGGGGACTTGAGATGATTTCTCCAGAGTTGAGTTGAGGGTACAATTCAAATCTCCAGCAAGCACTCTAAAGGAAACGCAATGCTCATTGAACAAGGTTATCATTTTCGACATGAAGACAGGAGCATCTCTGTTAGGGGCATATACAATACCAGTCAAAAGTTTGGACACACCTACTCATTCCAGGATTTTTCATTATTTTATTATTTTCTACATTGTAGAATAATAGTGAAGACATCAAAACTATGAAATAACACATATGGAATCATGTATTAACCAAAAAAGTGTTAAACAAATCAAAATATATTTTATAATTGAGATTCCTCAAAGTAGCCACCCTTTGTCTTGATGACAGCTTTGCACACTATTGGCATTCTCTCAACCAGCTTCATGAGGTAGTCACCTCGAATGCATTTCAATTAACAGGTGTGCCTTGTTCAAAGTTAATTTGTGGAATTTCTTTCCTTCTTAATGGGCTTGGGACAATCAGTTGTGTTGTGACAAGGTAGGGGTGGTATACAGAAGATAGCCTTATAAAGACCAAGTCCATATTATGGCAAGAACAGCTCAAATAAGAAAAGAGAAACTACAGTCCATCATCACTTTAAAACATGGATTTTTGGTTGCAACCGCTGTGTCTTGTGAGACGCAGAGTATGTGAATGGATGATCTCCGCATGTGTGGTTCCCACCGTGAAGCATGGAGGAGGAGGTGTGATGGTGTGGGGGTGCTTTTCTGGTGACATTGTCTGTGATATATTTGGCAAGGAAAGGCACACTTAACCAGCATGGCTACCACAGCATTCTGCAGCGATACGCCATCCCATCTGATTTGCGCTTAGTGGGACTATCATTTGTTTTTGAACAGGACAATGACCCAACACACCTCCAGGCTGTGTAAGGGCTATTTGACAAAGAAGGAGAGTGATGAAGTGCTGCATCAGATAGCCTGGCCTCCACAATCACCTGACCTCAAAACAATTGAGATGGTTTGGCATGAGTTGGACCGCAGGGTGAAGGAAAAGCAGTCAACAAGTGCTCAGCATATGTGGGAACTCCTTCAAGACTGTTGGAAAGCATTCCAGGTGAAGCTGATTGAGAGAATGCCAAGAGTGTGCAACGCTGTCATCAAGGCAAAGGGTGGCTACTTTGACAAATCTAAAATATTAAATATATTCTTTCAAAGTTTTGATGTCTTCACTATTATTCTACAATGTAGAAAATAGTAAAAATAATGAAAAACCCTAGAATGAGTAGGTGTGTCCAAACTTTTGACTGTTGCTGTACATTTAAGATATTAATTGGTTGCCCATATAGTGTCATGACTACACATGAGGATCCAAGGGCTCAGATTAGCTTGGCAATGGTTGACAAATAACCAGGCCCTCTCTCACCCACGGAAGAGGGAAGGGGGGGGGCTACGCTGCGTTTTGACACCTCACACCCGGTCGTACATTTTATGCAGCTGAGACTCTCTCTCTTGCTCTTTAGTATCAAGTATAGGAATGTCCCTTTGTCTCCAAATACTTTTGCCCGCCCAAAACTCTAATGTCCAAAAAGTGAACACTGGAACAATATTTCTAACATCCGAATGTGAGGAATGATGAGAGATGGTTTATGGAAAACTATTGTCTATTTTGTGATGTCATAAAAAATTGTATAAAAATGGTATCAATCATGTAATGTAACTTGAAAAGTATACACACGTTATCTGTCAAGTTCACATCCAATATGCTGTATAGGATACATGAAAAATGATGAAAGTATTTTTGTTAAAGATAGGAATGTGATTTTTGTTTTCTAATGAGATCATAGTTTTGATGATACTTTGCACTAGTAAGTATGCCCAGAGGGAGCTCAGAGATGGCGTCAGGATGATGAACGCCCATTTTACGCAGATTGCATAAAGGCTTGGAAGAGAAATTAACATCAGACCAGAAAGATGTGAAACTGTGGTCCACATGTTTGAAATGGTTATAATTTAACCTCAACACGAGGTGAAGAAGATAAACTCACCAGACTAGACCCAAACATTACCAGGCTGCAGCTGTGCGTGTAAAGTGGTTCAAACTCTGACTGTCCACACAAGCTAAGAACAAGTTCTGAACAAAGACACCACTGGTGACTGGACAACTAAGAAGAAGGACATTGTGACCTTTGGTGGACAATCAGAGCATGTACAAGTGGCCCACAGGAAAGACTCACCAAACCAACATTCTTCCAATGGAGGGCTCGTTCCATCAGAGAAACGGTGAACGGCATTCAACACATAAATACATTCATTACTTCTTATTCCAAATGGGCGGCGGTTCGTGTGCAAGGTATATGATTAATGTGAGGACAGTCCTAGAATGTCTCAATGATAAGTGTCCCTTTTTCTCTATCTCTCTCTTTTCCCCACCCCCTTTCTGTATGTGTAACAAGCCGTCATATCTTGTCAGTCCACTAGGAACTTTTGTCTCATATAAGTGTGTATGTGTATTCTGTGTTATTATTTAGTTAGCTAGTAAATAAAGAATTAAACCAATTTGTGCAGTACTGAATAATGCTCAATGCTGGGGTTTTTGATGATCCAAGAAGGTTGCGACTGTTCAGATTACGAGACTGATATGAGGTAATGATTAATAAGTAACTGTTATCGATATATAACTTATATAACTATATAACTTCTAGAGTTTAATTCGGGAGACTGTAACTCGTTAAACAACTACTTCCGTGGTGCCCCAAATCCTAATGACTTAATTGTTACATTATTAATTTAATCGAGTAACAATTAAACATAGTTAGTGGATTAAATAAATAACAGTCATCAGATTAATGAAAGTAAAGTCACAACAGTGACCCAGTTATCAGAATAAATCTCCCCTCCAGATCAGATATGTTTTTGTCAATTATGAATGGAACATGCTTATAGATAAGTATGGCTGTGCCTCTACTATTTGATTTGAAAGATGAGTAATACACCTGTCCCACCCAAGCTCTGCAGAGTTTAGCATGTTCGGCATTACAGAGGTTTGTCTCTTGTAATAGAGCAATGTCTGCTTTTTCCTTTTTGAGAGCACATAGTATCTTTCTCCATTTTATTGCATGACCTAGACCATGGCAGTTCCATGTCAGTAGATTTAATGTACTAGTCAACGTCATCGAACAGTAATCGAACTCTAGTGCAAGTCATTTCTGGGTAAAGGTGAATAATAGTTACAGATGCGATCACATAAAAGAAAAAGAAACGGTGTACGTAAAATAGCAATCTCGAAACACCCCATCCGAGTTCCCAAACAACTCGACATATCCTGTTGAATTTGTTAACCCCACGCTCAGTCACAATTCTGTGTTCCCGAAAAATGTGAATAGTTCTCTCCCGAGAGAGAAAAAAATGCCTCATCCTCTCCGCCCCGCATTAAGTAAGTGACAACGTAGCCCCCTTCCAGACCACAGTAAAAAAAGAGAGGGAGAAATTAAGTAAATCAAATCAATAGCCCAGCCTACAAATACATCCCCCAAAGGACATAGGCCTAATCGTTTGGTCTAAATAAAAGAGAAATGAGGCAGCAAATCCCTAAGACGGGATCTATAGGATAAGTTGTTTGTTATTATTAAAGCGAAATATCAACAGGATAAGGCGGTCATAACCATAGGCATAAAATGGACACAGTGAGCCTCTCGTTAGGTCTGTAGATGTGTCGTAATCGACAGGCTATCAATGGTGAAGGCCTATGTGAAAATTACAGGCCTAATATAAATTGACAGTATCCGATCACTTTGTCTGCCAATTAGCCTATATGTTCTACATACAAGATAACAGGCTGTAAATGGTTAATTTTCTCACTTGACATAATAGGGGAAATGAAAGTAGGCTAAACATTAGTAGGTCTAGGCTAGGCTTCTCTCAGCTAAAATAAAATAAATAAAAATAGATGGCTATAAGGACATTTAGCTGGGCTGGTGGGTCATTGGATGGCGGCAGTATGTTGTCTTACCTCCATTAGTAATAACAGTAATCGCTTTTAGTCATTGGTCCATTTCTCAGTGGCCAGGAGTTTTGAAGTGTCGCAGGGCTCCTTGGTGAAGAATCCTGAGCTCGTTTGAATTTTTGAATCCCCTGATGATGCCGCGGTCAGTTAAGTGTTTCTTCACCTCCTCAAACTCTCGGCACTTTCGGCGTATTCCAGCTGACAGGTCCTGGTGTAAAGTGAGTTTGGCGTTTCCCACTGTAATGGTGTTGATTTTCGCCGCCTGTAGGACTCGTTCCTTGTCGGTGAATCTCAGGAAACGTATGGTGATTGGGCGCGGTGGTTGTCTGGCTGCTGGTGGGGGCCTCAGTGCTCGGTGAGCTCTCTCGAGTTCTATGGGCCTGTCGGTGGACAGGTGGAGCCACTCTGGGAGTTTGTCTTGCAGGTAGCGGATCATTGGCATGTTTCTCTCTTCTTTTTCGGCCTGGTTTAATAGAGCACTGTTATTCCTTCGCCCCCTATTTGCCAGGTCTTCTGATTTCTCTTCCAGATGCTATATTTTCTTTTTTGCAGATGCTATTGTTTCCATGGGGTCTGCCTGTGAGTTTTCCATGAATAGGATTCGGCGCTCTGCCTCATCCAGGCGCCCTGCGTTGATGGCTATCTTGTTGTTGATGTCAGGCAAGGAATTTTCCAGGGTTGTCACCTTGCCCCCTACCGCACTGAGCTGAGATTTAATGCCATCTAGTTCGATGTTGAGTTCTGTACGTTGGGATCTCAGCTCAGAAAGGATGTCTTCGACAGAGGACGATGGTTGGCAGTTGTTGGGCCTCAGCTAGCCCTTTCTTGGAGGCTTTTTCCACGACTATTGGTTGAATCCCGGTAAAAAAGTCACATGTAATGTCGCCTGTTGTAGCCGCCATGACTTTTTTGACTAAAGCTAATGGGGTTTAACTTGAAGTGGAGGTAAGATTAAGAATTGGAAATAACATGTGCGGCGCTCTCAGTTCACGCGCCCATCTCGTTCAAGGGTCACGTGATCCCCAAGGTAACCTGTCTAAATGACTATCTCCCCGTAGCACTCACATCTGTAGCCATGAAGTGCTTTGAAAGGCTGGTCATGGCTCACATCAACACCATCATCCCAGACACCCTGGACCCACTCCAATTTGCATAACACTCCAACAGATCCACAGATGACACAATTTCTACTGCACTCCACACTGCCCTTTGCCAGTTGGACAAAAGGAACTCTTAACTGAGAATGTTGTTCATTGACTGCAGCTCAGCGTTCAACACCATAGTGCCCTCAAAGCTCATCACTAAGCTAAGGACCCTGGGACTGAACACCTCCCTCTGCATCTGGATCCTGGACTTCCTGACTTGAAGCCCCCAGGTGGTGAAGGTAGGCAACATCACATCCGCCACGCTGACCCTCAACACGGGGGCCCCTCAGGGGTGCGTGCTAAGTCCCCTCCTGTACTCCCTGTTCACCCACGACTTCTTGGCCGCCCATGACTCCAATACCATCATTCAGTTTGCTGCCAACATGGCGGTGGTAGGCCTGATCACCGATGATGATGCAGTGGTTTAAAGTACTTAAGTAAAAATACTTTAAAGTACTACTCAGTTTTTTGGGGTATCTGTACATTACTATTTATATTTTTGACAACTTGTACTTTCACAAATGTACTTTTTACTCCATACATTTTCCCTGAAACCCAAAAGTGCTCGTTACATTTTGAATGCTTAGCAGGACAGGAAAATGGTTCAATTCATAAACTTATCAAGAGAAGATCCCTGGTCATCCCTACTGCCTCTGATCTGGCGGACTCACTAAAGACACACGCTTTGTTTGTAAATAATGTCGGAGACATGGTGCCGTCTGGTTTGCTTAATATAAGGAATTTGAATAAAAGGAATTTGATTTATACTTTTACTTTAACTTTTGATACTAAAGTATATTTTAGCAATTACATTTACTTTTGATACTTAAGTAAATTTAAAACCAAATACTTTAAGACTTTTACTCAAGTAGTATTTTACTGGGTGACTTTCACTTTTACTTGAGTAATTTCTATTAAGGTATCTTTACTCAACTATGTCAATTGTGTACTTTCTTCCCCACTGCAACAATGAGACAGTCTATAGGGAGGTCAGAGACATGGTAGTGTAGTGCCAGGACAACAACCTCTTCCTCAACGTCAGCAAGATAAAGGAGCTGATCGTGGACTACAGGAAATGGAGGGGATATTGTGGAGCAGGTTCGAGAGCTACAAGTTCCTTGCTGTCCACATCACTAAGGATCTATCATGGCCCAATCACACCAACACAGTCGTGAAGAAGGCACGACAAAGCCTCTTCCCCCTCAGAAGGCTGAAAAGATTTGGCATGGGCCCTGAGATCTCCAAAAAGTTCTACAGCTGCACTTTTTAGAGCATCTTGACTGGCTGCATCACCACTTGGTATGGCAACTGCTTGGCATTCGACCGCAATGTGCTGCAGAGGGTAGTGCTTACGGCCTAGTACATCACTGAGGCTGAGCTCCCTGCCATCCAGGACCTCTATACCAGGCGGTGTCAGAGGAAGGCCCTAAAAATGGTCAAAGACTCCAGCCACCCAAGTTATAGACTGTTTTCTCTGCTACCGCACGGCAAGCGGTACCAATGCACCAAGTCTGGAACCAACAGGACCCTGAACAGCTTCTACCCCCAAGCCATAAGACTGCTAAATAGTTAGTAAACACTAACAGTAAGTCAACTATTTAACTATCTGTCACTTTATTCCTACATATACAGTCGTATGAAAAAGTTTGGGCACCCCTGACAATTTCCATGATTTCCATTTATAAATAATTGGGTGTTTGGATCAGCAATTTCATTTTGATCTATAAAATAACTGATGGACACAGTAATATTTCACTAGTGAAATGAGGTTTATTGGATTAACAGAAAATGTGCAATATGCATCAAAACAAAATTAGACAGGTGCATAAATTTGGGCACCCCAATAGAAAAATCACATCAATATTTAGTAGAGCCTCCTTTTGCTAAAATAACAGCCTCTAGACGCTTCCTATAGCCTCTAATGAATGTGTGGATTCTGGATGAAGGTATTTTGGACCATTCCTCCTTACAAAACATCTCCAGTTCAGTTAGGTTTGATGGTTGCCGAGCATGGACAGCCCGCTTCAAATCATCCCACAGATTCTCAATGATATTCAGGTCTGGGGACTGGGATGGCCATTCCAGAACATTGTACTTGTTCCTCTGCATAAATGCCTGGGTAGATTTTGAGCAATGTTTTGGGTCGTTGTCTTGTTGAAATATCCAGCCCCAGCGTAACTTCAACTTTGTGACTGATTCTTCAACATTATTCACAAGAATCTGCTGATATTGAGTGGAATCCATGCGACCCTCAACTTTAACAAGATTCCTAGTACCGGCACTGACCACACAGCCCCACAGCATGATGGAACCCCCACCAAATTTTACTGTGGGTAGCAAGTGTTTTTCTTGGAACGCTGTGTTCTTTTGCCGCCATGCATAACGTCCCTTGTTATGACCAAATAACTCAATCTTTGTTTCATCAGTCCACAGCACCATATTCCAAAATGAAGCTGGCTTGTCCAAATGTGCGTTTGCATACCTCAAGCGACTCTGTTTGTGGCGTGTGTGCAGAAAAGGCTTCTTCCGCATCACTCTCCCATACAGCTTCTCCTTGTGCAAAGTGCGCTGAATTGTTGAACGATGCACAGTGACACCATCTGCAGCAAGATGATGTTGTAGGTCTTTGGAGGTGGTCTGTGGGCTGTTTTTGACCATTCTCACCATCCTTCGTCTTTGCCTCACCGATATTTTACTTGGCCTGCCACTTCTGGCCTTAACAAGAACTGTGCCTGTGGTCTTCCATTTCCTCACTATGTTCCTCACAGTGGACACTGACAGCTTACATCTCTGCGATAGCTTTTTGTAACCTTCCTCTAAACCATAATGTTGATCAATCTTTGTTTTCAGGCCATTTGAGAGTTGTTTTGAGGCCCCCATGTTGCCACTCTTCAGAGGAGAGTCAAAGAGAACAACAACTTGCAATTGGCCAACTTAAATACCTTTTCTCATGATTGGATGCACTTGTCTATGAAGTTCAAGGCTTAATGAGCTCACCAAACCAATTGTGTGTTCCAATTAATCAGTGCTAAGTAGTTACAGGTATTCAAATCAACAGAATGACAAGGGTGCCCAAATTTTTGCATAGCCTATTTTTCACATCTGATTTAATTTCATACAACTTAATATTGCTACACTAAAAATCTTTGTCTGGACAATACCCAAGTACTCAGCTTTTATTAGAAAATGAATGGCATGCCACTGTGATCATTTTCTGTGACGACAGAGTAAATTATTATGCAGCCTCAGAGGGGTGCCCAAACTTTTTCATACGACTGTATACCTCAATTACCTCGTACCCCTGCACATCGACTCGGTATTGGTACCTCTTGTATATAACCAAGTTATCACATATCTATTATTAATTTTATTATTATGCGTTTCACTTTTCTCTTTTTTCTATATTTTCTTTCTCTCTGCATTGCTGGGATAGGGCCGTAAGTAAGCATTTCACTGTTGTTTACGAGGCATGTGTTCACATCGCTTGTTTACGAAGCATGTGACTAATACAATGTTATTTTATTTGACTATAATTTTGCCTTCCTGTTTTATACTTATGCAAATATATTTATTATATTCTGCTGAACCATTTACTTTATGTTTGTATTATTTTATAATTTTTTATGTTGTATTATTTCTTATTGTTGATGCATGGTCGAGAAGAAACCTGCAAGTAAGCATTTCGTTGGACGGTGTATATATATATATATACCATGTATCCTGTTCATACAACTAATAAAAACTTGAAACTTGATGACTGAATCCTATGCAGAATATGTTTATCTGTCACTTATTTGACACTTCATTCGATTTTTATCCGACATTGTCTCTTAATTTTCACATATAGCCTTGTTTTATTATTTTGCAAAGACACACTGAAATGTAATACAGGTCTGGATGACAATAACCAGATATGTCCCAGGCAATGCTTTTCCTGACACAAACGAAGGAGGTGTGTTGTACTGCGCATGCGCCAACGCATTGGGGTTTGCGTTGTGTTTACAGCCCTAAATGCTGTTGCAGATGTAGCTAGCGCAATGTTATGATAACCGTCTTTGGAATAAAACACAGTTGTCGAAACAGGTAAGATATTCGACACTTGTATGCATGTCTGTGTTAAATAAATAAGCTGAGTGTCTCCTCTGAACAGGGCACTTTTAGCCTGGAGATATTTGAAGTGTTGTTAAATAGCTGGCTACTGTAACTAAGCCAACATTAGCTCAGTGGGCTGCCGAACGTTCAAGGTTTGTGCATCACTTTGAAGGCCGAGCAGTTTTGCTGACGGTTTTATGTCCAAACTAGACAGTAACGTTAGCTAGCTAGCCAGGCATATAGCTAGTGTTCCTCCAACTAATGTTATGGCAAATTAACATTTCTGCATAAACTCAGGGCATCACGAAGTTGGCTGGAGAAAGCAGAGTTATGTAGCTAGCTAGGCTAGCGGGTGTAACGTAACGAGGTAGTGCTTTCGCTGCTTGCTTTTCTCGGCGTCTAACTACAGTAGCAATTTAACATTAGCGAGCTAGTTAGCTCTACCCGGTCCCAGCCAGCTACAGTTTATTGTACTCAACCGTGTGTTAACTGGAAATGCATTTGTTTGCAGAAACAACTACCGCGCTATCGTAACCTTACGTTGGCGTTAATTGCAAATGACAGGGACTGCTAAATTCGCTAGCTAACAGTAGTTGCTGGGTTCGGTAGTTGTAATATTCCATAATCTGTATTGGCAGATGACTAGTTAGCCAGCTAGTTAGTGGCCCCCTGATGATTTACAGGACACATGACGTCAGGGTAAATTACCACAGCCTATATGTTACTGTTATAACGTTACCCGTAACGCTAGATGACATGTCAGGGACAGCTAGTTGACCCTGACAGCCAGGTAACGTCAGTTAGCTATGGTAATACTGACTAACGACGACTATGGAATTTAACCAAATGGATATTAATTCATCCTCAACATTAACACGTGCCGCATTTCTCTGGTGCCTTTAATTTGATAGAAGTATGGAACGCCGTTTGGACGTGTGTCTTTTTTGACACGCAAAGACCCAATTGGCGTTCCATAGAGAAGCCCTTTCTCCCTTGGTGATTATGAGTAGCGGTTGTCATGGTAACGGAGCCCAGGCCAGTTTAAGTTTGTTAACTCACCTGAAATACAGGCAGCAGTCGACAAAAACAACTGTACCAGTCACACCCTCCGCCTGAGCCATATTCAAATATTTGCATAAAAACCTACAGGTGCTCACAGTAAGGGAAAGTTCCCTGGCCTACAGTTATCTATGATCAGTGTTTGTTGGAGTTGTTGTTGACTGTGTGCAGGTGTTTTGAATTCTGTGCCAGGCTACAGAATTTCTGCAATTTTCCATGGTGCAGCTAGCTCACCCCACGTAACCTTGAATGGTGTGCAACTCCAGGTATAGGCCTTGCTGTTGTTGCATTATGTCAGCCAGTCAGCCTGGCAGCAGCATCTAGCTTGTGTGCTATTGACAGCCATGTCCTGGACAGGAGTCAGGCAGGATAAGGCTTGCACTTGCCCCATGAGAACTTTCACAAGTGGTGTTCGGAGCTAACCTATTACTAAACAAAATAGTCAGTTGTTCTGGAGGATGTCTCCTCATTCCACCTCGAAAAGCACATATAAAGAGGATTTTGTTACCCACCATCTCAGATTGTTCTGAAATTGTTTCTGTAGTTAGAAACAGTTAAGATTAGCCTTCCTGAAGCATGATTTTGTTTAAATATAATTAGATCTCTATGAAATTAAGCCTCTATACCCAAATTGGCCCTTTTTATTGATAGGATTCATATAATCTTCAATAAATATAGTACCTAGCATTCAATTTGGTCCGTCATTCTTCCTAATGAGAAAGACATAAGAAATACAATAACATTATCAATAGCCACCCATAGCAATCCCACCCCAAGACCGCAATCCCACCCCAACAACCAGTATACAGTATCAGTTCTCTATGTCTGACAAGTAGTATGGAGCTGCTGCTTGGAGTATTGCTTCTTCAACCTTTATAATGTACTCCCTGAGAATCTGGTGATATTCCTTTACCATGTTCAGAGAAATTAGCCATTGAAGTCGCTTGCATTCTTTACCAGCTGCCGCTGTTCCTGCTACTGCCACCACACCCTTTTATCCATTTTGCTGGTCTCTTGTGTTTATTAAATGGATCACAACATTTTGCAATCAATTAGCTTAATTTCCTAGAGATCAAACTATATTTCAACAAAATAATATTTCAGGAATGCTAATCTTGTCTGTTTTTAACTGCAGAAACGATTTCAGAACGATCTGAGATGGTGGGTGACAAGACCTGCTGAAATGACATGGAATGACCACTATGATACCTGTCTGATGTAAGACACCTGTCATGTTTTCTATGCAGAGGAGACACGTTACTAGTTTGTGGACTATTACTGTATCCCTGAAGTAGCCTAGCAAGACTTTCAGTTAAGGAGTGTCAGTGTGGACATATGTGTTGATTGATTGATGGTAATGTGCAACAACAAAAAATTACAAGGAAAGGCTATACGCCAGGCCAACAATTAGGCTACAACTGTGATTGAGCATGCATTTTTTCAATCATCCTCAAGGGCTGGGCGATATGATCGAGGAAAAAATAAAAATAAATAAATAATGAAATGTATGCATTCACTACTGTAAGTCACTCTGGATAAGAGCGTCTGCTAAATGACTAAAATGTAAATGTAATGATCAAAATATCATATCGCAGTATTTTTCACATTTTTGACAGTGTTTAATGGTATTTTAGGTTTTTGAATAATAAAAGTTCTAAAACTGCTTCATGAGTTGCGCCTGATCCTAGGGTGGCAACACAAGTGATTTTAATGGGTCTTTTTCCATTCTGATTGTTTGTTTATACTGTTCAATCAAAAGTTGGAATATAGTGGGCACTTTGAATACCGTATTGTTTCAATCAAGGAAGATCTTTTCATTGCAAGTTAAAGCGTGGTGTTAGCTAGCGAATGTTGTGTGATCTGTGCATTAATATTTCTTGTATGTCAGAAAGCCATTTGCATTGCTAGTTATAGCCTACTGTTAGCTAGCTAGCTAACATTGAATTTAGTTGGTTAGCTTTAGCTACCTGCTGACTCATACCACAGAATTTCATACATGGTGGCTAGCAATGACAATCAGTTTGTATTGCTAGTAGTATGGGTTGGGGTTGTGATTAATTGTTTAGATAACTAACTAGCTAGCTAGCTACATGTCTAAACAAAATATTCCACTTCGCTAGATGATTACATGACCCATCAAGTTAGCCAGGTGTGTCTGGGGGTGATTACGGCCATCTATTGTATTTCATGAACATGTGTACATGTCTAGACAATAGTGACCCATCCACTCAGCTAGATGTGACTGTGAGGTGCTTTTAGCATTTCTTTCACATGACCCATCAATTTAGACAAGTGTCTCTGGGTAAGCATCATCTAATAATGATAAAATATTTTTATCTGTATACTATCTATTTTTGATATTGCTACTCTGCACATGCAAGTAACAATTTCACTGTACCGTTTACACCTTCTGTATTCTGTGCACGTGAAACTTTGATTTAATTTATATTATAGTCTGTGTTTACCAGAGACAGTATTGTGAAGAACAACATGACCTGCACCAAAGTCATATTAGAATATAGGCCAAGAACTAGATAAAGTGTTTATTTTTTTTGCTACATAAAACCGAATCGTGAGGGTCGGTCACATATACATACGTTGCATTCAGAATGTATTCAGACCCTTTGACTCCCCAGGCGCTGAAGACGTGGATGTCGATTAAGGCAGCCCCTCGCACCTCTCTGATTCAGAGTGGTTGGGTTAAATGCGGACGACACATTTCAGTTGAAGGCATTCAGTTGTACAACTGACTAGATATCCCCCCTTTCCCTTTCCCTAAACATTTTTTTTCTCATCAATCTACACACAATAACCCATAATGACAAAGCGAAAACAGGTTTTAAGAAATCTTTGCAAATGTATTAAAAATAAAAACCAGAAATTCCTTGGTTGTCCATGGTTGTCCTTCTGGAAGGTTCTCCCATCTCTGCAGCACTCCACCAGTTGGCCTTTATGGTAGAGTGGCCAGATGGAAGCCTCTCCTCAGTAAAATGCACATGACAGCCCGCTTGGAGTTTGCCAAAAGGTACCTAAAGACTCTCAGACCATGAGAAACAAGATTCTTTGGTCTGATGAAGCCAAGATTGAACTCTTTGGCCTGAATGCCAAGTGTCACATCTGGAGGAAATCTGGCACCATCCCTACGGTGATGCATGTTGGTGGCAGCATCATGCTGTGGGGATGTTTTTCAGTGGCAGGGACTGGGAGACTAGTCAGGATCGAGGGAAATATGAACGAAGCCAAGTACAGACAAATCCTTATTGAAAACTTGCTCCAGAGTGGTCAGGACCTCAGACTGGGGCGAAGGTTCACCTTCCAACAGGACAACAACCCTAAGCACACAGTCAAGACAGCCCAGGAATGGCTTCAGGACAAGTCTCTGAATGTCCTTGAGTGGCCCAGTCAGAGCTCAGACTTGAATCTGATCGAACATCTCTGGAGAGACCTGAAAGTAGCTGTGCAGTGACGTTCCCCATCCAACCTGACAGAGCTTGAGAGGATCTGCAGAGAAGAATGGGAGAAAGTCCCAAAATACAGGTGTGCCAAGCTTGCTGTGTAATACTCAAGGTTATAATCGCTGCCAAAGGTGCTTCAACAAAGTACTGAGTGAGGGGTCTGAATACTTATGTGAAAATTATGTTTAATGTTTTTAATAAATTCTCAAATATATAAACCTGTTTTTGCTTTGTCATTATGGGGTATTGTGTGTCGATTGAGGTACAAAAATAATTGTATACATTTTAGAATAAGGCTGTAATGTAACAAAATGTTGAAAAAGTCAAGGGGTCTGAATACTTTCCGAATGCACTGAACAAAAATATAAACGCAACATGCAGTTACAGTTCATATAAGGAAATAAGGAAATTGAAATAAATAAATTAGGCCCTTATCTATGGATTTCACATGACTGGGCAAGGGCACGACATTGGAGGTGGTTTATGGTAGAAAATGAACATTCAATTCTCTAGCAACAGCTCTGGTGGACATTCCTACACTCAGCATGCCAATTGCACGCTCCTTCAAAATTTGAGAGTAATAAGCATTTTGTGCCTATGGGAAAATTCTGGGGTCTTTTTATTTCAGCATATGAAACATGGGACAAACACTACATGTTGCGTTTTATAATTTTGTTCAGTGTAGTAAAAGGGCAGGATACCGTATATCTTCCACATAATACTGTTTTAGTAGGTTATGATAGGAAACTTTGTAAGATCTCTTCATGAATATCCATTAAACACCCCGAGCCACTGTAAGCTTGGGGCTGTGACAGAGTGCCTTCTTCTGAGTAAGATGGTTATCATCAACCGCACAATGTGATTCAGTGACTGTCGCCGTTTCTCTCTTTCCTTTCTCGTCTCTCTCCCTCTCTCTCCTCTCTTGTGCATCGCCACTCGTGATTCGACTGTCCCAAGCTCAACTCTGTAACCCCCCCTCTGTCTCTGCCATTTGAAATCACTGCAGCGAATTTGGTTGAAGCTAGCTTATGTGTTGCAAGCCTGAGTATTCACACTCACGGCCTTCCTCTCCCTTGTGAGATGAGATGCACTGAGAGTAGAGGATAGCTCAGCTGGCCTGGCTTGATCTGGCAGGCCTTAAAGCAGCCAGTTCAGCTAGGGAGGGAGTGAGAGTGAAAGAGGGAGAGAGTCAACTCCTCGATCACACCGACATTGCATTTTGGTACACCAGAAAGAAGTACATTCATTTCCGATGGAACGCTGCGTTTGCCTTGCAGCATTGCGTAGCAGAGGCAGTTGCAGTGCGTTCTGTGTGGTGCATACGTTGGATTTATCGAACGTATGCATCAGACTGTATGCGTAGACGGCTTGACAGAAGTGGTAGCAGAAGGAGAATGTTGAACTTTTGTTGCACACATATCCAAATGATGCTGCGTACTATTTTGCTCAATGATGCTGTCGGTGTGATCAAGGCTTAAGAGGCCCCCTGCAGTGCCAGAACTGAAGACATAGCTGACCACCACTGAAAGGCTGTGGCAGCTGAGTAACGAGCCGAACCCAAGTAACCAACCTCGTCTGGCAGTTGTATCGAGTAAACCCTAGCCTAACTCCTCCAATAGTCTGACTGATGACCGTTGTATGAGAGGCTTTATTAACAGCCCAGCCTTACCACATTTTTGTCAAGATGTGGAACATCTCCAAATGTCAAGATGGTCCCTCTGAAGGGATAAGTAGGTGGTGTTGTTATGGTGACACCTAGCTGACATGACAGCTAGCTAGGCAGGACAGAAGATGGGGTTATAGCGTTAGCTCAGCAGTCAGACTTAGCATCACCCCATTTGCTTTCTTCCTATACATGCGTTGGAGAGAGATGGAGGGGAGAGAGGGAGAAATGGAGGGAGGGAGGAAACATAAGCAGCTTGTATTTCAGTCTTTCTTGTTTGTCCAGTTTGAGAGAGAGAGAGAGAGAGGAAAAAAATAATAATACACCAACTAATGCATGTAGGGCAGAATTGGGCCACTTTCCAGTAGTAATGAAAAGATCATTAATATTTTGGCTACATCTAAATTCAAGTCCAAATTTAAAGCTGAGCCCAGAAACGAGTCCTCTCAGTCAGCTGCTGTTGGACCTCACCAACCAAGCTGACACCAGCACTGCTTCAAAAGAAAGAATTCCAGTAAACAAAATCATGAACCAATCAAAGGACTCATATTTACAATATTGGAAAAACAAAATCCCAAAGCCGACTAAATTGCTATCTGGCCCTAAACAGAGAATATGAATTGGCTGATTATCTCTACTCTGTCAGAGATACGAAGCAGAGACAGATCCTTACCAAGTACAGGCTGAGTGACCACCGATTGGCAATAGAAACCGGCAGACATAAAAAGACATGGCTACCCAAAGAGGAGCGTGTATGTGGTCACTGCACGACAGGGGAGGTAGAGACAGAGATGCACTTTCTCCTTTACTGTGATAAATATTCCTCACAAAGAGATTCATTATTCACAGAAATGACTACATTTATTCCAAATTTGAATTTATTAAACCCAGAGGAAAAACTAAAAATACTCATGGGCGAAGGAGCAATGAGGAAGGAGCCAAATATGTATTTGCCTGCCACAGCCTGAGGGACACTGAATAATAACATCTGCATAGTCAGCAGTAACTTACTTATTATTACTATTATCGTTATTACTATTATTATTGTTGTTTATCATTCCAAATAGTAGTGGTATGGGTGGTAATGGTAATGATAGCAGTTTAGTGATGGTGGTAGTAGTAGTGGTGGTATGGGTGGTAATGGTAATGATAGCAGTTTAGTGGTGGTGGTGGTAGTAGTAGTGGTATGGGTGGTAATGGTAATGATAGCAGTTTAGTGATGGTGGTAGTAGTAGTAGTGGTATGGGTGGTAATGGTAATGATAACAGTTTAGTGATGGTGGTGGTAGTAGTAGTGGTATGGGTGGTAATGGTAATGATAGCAGTTTAGTGATGGTGGTAGTAGTAGTGGTGGTATGGGTGGTAATGGTAATGATAGCAGTTTAGTGATGGTGGTGGTAGTAGTGGTATGGGTGGTAATGGTAATGATAGCAGTTTAGTGATGGTGGTGGTAGTAGTAGTGGTATGGGTGGTAATGATAACAGTTTAGTGATGGTGGTGGTGGTAGTAGTAGTGGTATGGGTGGTAGTGGTAATGATAGCAGTTTAGTGATGGTGGTAGTAGTAGTAGTGGTATGGGTGGTAATGGTAATGATAACAGTTTAGTGATGGTGGTGGTGGTAGTAGTAGTGGTATGGGTGGTAATGGTAATGATAGCAGTTTAGTGATGGTGGTGGTAGTAGTAGTAGTGGTATGGGTGGTAATGATGGCAGTTTAGTGATGGTGGTGGTGGTAGTAGTAGTGGTATGGGTGGTAGTGGTAATGATAGCAGTTTAGTGATGGTGGTAGTAGTAGTAGTGGTATGGGTGGTAATGGTAATGATAACAGTTTAGTGATGGTGGTGGTGGTAGTAGTAGTGGTATGGGTGGTAATGGTAATGATAGCAGTTTAGTGATGGTGGTGGTAGTAGTAGTAGTGGTATGGGTGGTAATGATGGCAGTTTAGTGATGGTGGTGGTATGGGTGGTACTGGTAATGATAGCAGTTTAGTGGTGGTGGTAGTAGTAGTGGTATGGGTGGTAATGGTAATGATAGCAGTTTAGTGATGGTGGTGGTAGTAGTAGTGGTATGGGTGGTAATGATAACAGTTTAGTGATGGTGGTGGTGGTAGTAGTAGTGGTATGGGTGGTAATGGTAATGATAACAGTTTAGTGATGGTGGTGGTAGTAGTAGTAGTAGTGGTATGGGTGGTAATGGTAATGATAGCAGTTTAGTGATGGTGGTGGTAGTAGTAGTAGTGGTATGGGTGGTAGTGATGGTGGTGGTGGTGGTTGTAGTAGTAGTGGTATGGGTGGTAATGGTAATGATAGCAGTTTAGTGATGGTGGTGGTGGTGGTAGTAGTGGTATGAGTGGTAATGGTAATGATAGCAGTTTAGTGTTGGTGGTAGTAGTAGTAGTAGTGGTATGGGTGGTAATGATAGCAGTTTAGTGATGGTGGTGGTAGTACTAGTGGTATGGGTGGTACTGGTAATGATAGCAGTGTAGTAGTGGTAGTGGTAGTAGTGGTATGGGTGGTACTGGTAATGATAGCAGTTTAGTGATGGTAGTGGTAGTAGTGGTATGGGTGGTACTGGTAATGATAGCAGTTTAGTGATGGTAGTGGTATGGGTGGTAATGGTAATGATAGCAGTTTAGTGATGGTGGTGGTAGTAGTAGTGGTATGGTTAGTAATGGTAATGATAGCAGTTTAGTGATGGTGGCGGTGGTAGTAGTAGTGGTATGGGTGGTAATGGTAATGATAGCAGTTTAGTGATGGTAGTGGTATGAGTGGTAATGGTAATGATAGCAGTTTAGTGATGGTGGTGGTAGTAGTAGTGGTATGGGTAGTAATGGTAATGATAGCAGTTTAGTGGTGGTGGTGGTGGTAGTAGTAGTAGTAGCTGTATGGGTGGTAATGGTAATGATAGCAGTTTAGTGATGGTGGTGGTGGTAGTAGTAGTGGTATGGGTGGTAATGGTAATGATAGCAGTTTAGTGATGGTGGGGGTAGTAGTAGTGATATGGGTGGTAATGATAGCAGTTTAGTGATGGTGGTGGTAGTAGTAGTAGTAGTAGTAGTAGTAGTAGTAGTAGTAGTAGTAGTAGTAGTAGTAGTAGTGGTATGGGTGGTAATGGTAATGATAGCAGTTTAGTGATGGTGGTGGTAGTAGTGGTATGGGTGGTAATGGTAATGATAGCAGTTTAGTGATGGTGGTGGTAGTAGTAGTGGTATGGGTGGTAATGGTAATGATAGCAGTTTAGTGATGGTGGTGGTGGTGGTGGTGGTAGTAGTAGTGGTATGGGTGGTGATGGTGGGGGTGGTAGTAGTAGTGCTAATGATGATAGTAGTTGTAATATTGAAGATGACCGTTATTTAGTTATAAGTTAGTTATAGTTTCATTTTCCATATTTTTATATTTATTACATTACATTCTACTATTGACTGTTACCATTTTACTGTTATTATTTTTGTATTTAATTTTGTATTATTATTTACTGCCATTTTATATTATTTGTTATTGTTTATAATTTTATTACAATGTATATTGTATACATTGTTGCTTTGGCAATATTGACACAATGTTTTTCATGCCAATAAAGCAGCTTGAATTTGAAAAATTTGAGAGAGCGAGCGAGTGCCCGAGAGAGAGAGAGAGGGAGAGAGCGAGCGAGTGCCCGAGAGAGAGGGAGGGAGAGAGCGAGCGAGTGCCCGAGAGAGAGAGAGAGAGGGAGAGAGAGAGCGAGTGCCCGAGAGAGAGAGAGGGAGAGCGAGCGAGTGCCCGAGAGAGAGAGAGGGAGAGCGAGCGAGTGCCCGAGAGAGAGAGAGGGAGAGCGAGCGAGTGCCCGAGAGAGAGAGAGGGAGAGAGCGAGCGAGTGCCCGAGAGAGAGAGAGAGAGAGAGGGAGAGAGCGAGCGAGTGCCCGAGAGAGCGAGAGAGGGAGAGAGCGAGCGAGTGCCGGAGAGAGCGAGCGAGTGCCAGAGAGAGCGAGCGAGTGCCCGAGAGAGGGAGAGAGCGAGCGAGTGCCCGAGAGAGCGAGAGCGAGCGAGTGCCCGAGAGGGAGAGAGCGAGCGAGTGCCCGAGAGGGAGAGAGCGAGCGAGTGCCCGAGAGGGAGAGAGCGAGCGAGTGCCCGAGTGGGAGAGAGCGAGCGAGTGGGAGAGAGCGAGCGAGTGGGAGAGAGCGAGCGAGTGGGAGAGAGCGAGCGAGTGGGAGAGAGCGAGCGAGAGGGAGAGAGCGAGCGAGTGGGAGAGAGCGAGCGAGAGGGAGAGAGCGAGCGAGTGGGAGAGAGCGAGCGAGAGGGAGAGAGCGAGCGAGAGGGAGAGAGCGAGCGAGAGGGAGAGAGCGAGCGAGAGGGAGAGAGCGAGCGAGTGCCCGAGAGCGAGAGCGAGCGAGTGCCCGAGAGGGAGAGAGCGAGCGAGTGCCCGAGAGGGAGAGAGCGAGCGAGTGCCCGAGAGGGAGAGAGCGAGCGAGTGCCCGAGAGGGAGAGAGCGAGCGAGTGCCCGAGAGGGAGAGAGCGAGCGAGTGCCCGAGAGGGAGAGAGCGAGCGAGAGGGAGAGAGCGAGCGAGTGGGAGAGAGCGAGCGAGTGGGAGAGAGCGAGCGAGTGGGAGAGAGCGAGCGAGTGGGAGAGAGCGAGCGAGTGGAGAGCGAGCGAGTGGGAGAGAGCGAGCGAGTGGGAGAGAGCGAGCGAGTGGGAGAGAGCGAGCGAGTGGGAGAGAGCGAGCGAGAGGGAGAGAGCGAGCGAGAGGGAGAGAGCGAGCGAGAGGGAGAGAGCGAGCGAGAGGGAGAGAGCGAGTGAGCGAGAGAGGGAGCGCCCGAGAGAGCGAGGGAGCGCCCGAGAGAGGGAGAGAGCGAGCGAGCGCCCGAGAGAGCGAGCGAGCGCCCGAGAGAGGGAGAGAGCGAGCGAGAGGGAGCGAGCGAGCGAGTGGGAGAGCGAGCGAGAGGGAGAGAGCGAGCGAGAGGGAGAGAGCGAGCGAGAGGGAGAGAGCGAGCGAGTGAGCGAGAGAGGGAGCGCCCGAGAGAGGGAGAGAGCGAGGGAGCGCCCGAGAGAGGGAGAGAGCGAGGGAGCGCCCGAGAGAGGGAGAGAGCGAGCGAGCGCCCGAGAGAGGGAGAGAGCGAGCGAGCGCCCGAGAGAGGGAGAGAGCGAGCGAGCGCCCGAGAGAGGGAGGGAGAGAGCGAGCGAGCGCCCGAGAGAGGGAGGGAGAGAGCGAGCGAGCGCCCGAGAGAGGGAGAGAGCGAGCGAGCGCCCGAGAGAGGGAGAGAGCGAGCGAGCGCCCGAGAGAGGGAGAGAGCGAGCGAGCGCCCGAGAGAGGGAGCGAGTGGGAGAGAGCGAGGGAGATGCCGAGGCTAGATTGCGAGCCGAGGCGATCGCGCCGAGAGGGAGAGAGCGAGCGAGCGCCCGAGAGGGAGAGGGAGAGCGAGCGAGCGCCCGAGAGAGCGAGAGAGGGAGGGAGAGAGCGAGCGAGCGCCCGAGAGAGGGAGAGAGCGAGCGCCCGAGAGAGCGAGAGAGGGAGGGAGAGAGCGAGCGAGCGCCCGAGAGAGGGAGAGAGCGAGCGCCTGAGAGAGGGGAGAGCGAGCGCCCAGAGAAGTGAGAAGATCGAGCGCCCTAGAGAGGGAGAGAGCGAGCGCCCGAGAGAGGGAGAGAGCGAGCGAGCGCCCGAGAGAGGGAGAGAGCGAGCGAGCGAGCGCCCGAGAGAGGGAGAGAGCGAGCGAGCGCCCGAGAGAGGGAGAGAGCGAGCGAGCGCCCGAGAGAGGGAGAGAGCGAGCGAGCGCCCGAGAGAGGGAGAGAGCGAGCGAGCCGCCCAGAGAGGGGGAGAGAGCGAGTCGAGGCCGAGAGAGGAGGGAGAGGAGCGGCGACGCCCCAGAGAGGGGAGGGAGAGAGCGAGCGAGCGCCCGAGAGAGGGAGAGAGCGAGCGAGTGCCCGAGAGAGGGAGAGAGCGAGCGAGTGCCCGAGAGAGGGAGAGAGCGAGCGAGTGCCCGAGAGAGGGAGAGAGGGAGCGAGTGCCCGAGAGAGGGAGAGAGGGAGCGAGTGCCCGAGGGAGAGAGGGAGAGAGCGAGTGCCCGAGGGAGAGAGGGAGAGAGCGAGTGCCCGAGGGAGAGAGGGAGAGAGCGAGTGCCCGAGAGAGGGATGGAGAGAGCGAGTGCCCGAGAGAGGGAGGGAGAGAGCGAGCGAGTGCCCGAGAGAGAGAGGGAGGGTGAGAGCGAGCGAGTGCCCGAGAGAGAGAGGGAGGGTGAGAGCGAGCGAGTGCCCGAGAGAGGGAGGGAGGGTGAGAGCGAGCGAGTGCCCGAGAGAGGGAGAGAGAGAGCGAGCGAGTGCCCGAGAGAGGGAGGGAGAGAGAGAGCGAGCGAGTGCCCGAGAGAGGGAGGGAGAGAGAGAAGCCGAGCGCGTGCCCGAGAGAGGGGGGGAGAGAGAGAGCGAGCGAGTGCCCGAGAGAGGGAGGGAGAGAGAGAGCGGACGCGAGTGCCGACGAGAGAGGGAGGGAGAGGAGAGCGAGGCGAGTTGCCCGAGAGAGGGAGGGAGCGGAGAGAGCCGATCGAGTGCCCGAGAGAGTGGAGGGAGGGAGAGAGCGAGCGGGTGCCCGAGAGAGGTGAGGGAGGGATGAGAGCGAGCGGGGCCCGAGTAGAGGGAGGAGGATAGAGCGCGAGCGAGTGCCCGGAGAGGGAGGGAGAGAGAGAGCGAGCGAGTGCCCGAGAGAGGGAGGGAGAGAGAGAGCGAGCGTAGAAGCGATAGAGTGGCCCGAGAGGAGGGGAGGGAGGGAGAGAGCGAAGCGACGTTGCCCGAGAGAGGGAGGGATGGGAGAGAGCGAGCGGGTGCCACGAGAGAGGGAGGGACGGGAGAGAGCGAGCGGGTGCGCCCGAGAGAGATGATGGAGGGAGAGAGCGATGCGGGGTGCCCGAGAGAGGGAGGGGAGAGAGGAGAGCGAGCGGGTGCCCGAGAGAGGGAGGGAGAGAGAGAGCGAGCGGGTGCCCGAGAGAGGGAGGGAGAGAGCGAGCGAGAGCCCGAGGACGAGGGATGGAAGAGAGCGCCGATGTGGGAGAGAGTCGCCTAGAGAGGGAGAGAGCGAGCGGAGTGCCCCGAGAGAAGACAGAAAGAGGCGAGCGTAGTGCCCGAGGAGAGCGAGGGAGTGCCCGAGAGGGAGGAGAGATGCGAGCGAGTGCGCCGAGAGAGAGGGAGAGAGCGAGCGAGTGCCCCGAGAGAGAGAGAGAGAGAGCGAGCGAGTGCCCGAGAGAGAGGGAGAGAGCGAGCGAGTGCCCGAGAGAGAGGGAGAGAGCGAGCGAGTGCCCGAGGGAGAGAGCGAGCGAGTGCCCGAGGGAGAGAGCGAGCGAGTGCCCGAGGGAGAGAGCGAGCGAGTGCCCGAGAGAGGATGGAGAGAGGGAGAGAGCGAGCGAGTGCCCGAGAGAGGGATGGAGAGAGGGAGAGAGCGAGTGCCCGAGAGAGTGCCCGAGAGAGAGAGCGAGCGAGTGCCCGAGGGAGAGAGCGAGCGAGTGCCCGAGGGAGAGAGCGAGCGAGTGCCAGAGAGAGAGAGGGAGAGAGCGAGCGAGTGCCAGAGAGAGAGAGGGAGAGAGCGAGCGAGTGCCAGAGAGAGGGAGGGAGAGAGAGCGCCCGAGAGAGGGAGGGAGAGAGAGAGCGCCCGAGAGAGGGAGGGAGAGAGAGAGCGCCCGAGAGAGGGAGGGAGAGAGAGAGCGCCCGAGAGAGGGAGGGAGAGAGAGAGCGCCCGAGAGGGAGAGAGCGAGCGAGCGCCCGAGAGGGAGAGAGCGAGCGAGCGCCCGAGAGGGAGAGAGCGAGCGAGCGCCCGAGAGGGAGGGAGAGAGCGAGCGAGCGCCCGAGAGAGAGGGAGAGAGCGAGCGAGCGCCCGAGAGAGAGGGAGAGAGCGAGCGAGCGCCCGAGAGAGAGGGAGAGAGCGAGCGAGCGCCCGAGAGAGAGGGAGAGAGCGAGAGAGGGAGAGAGCGAGCGAGTGCCCGAGGGAGAGAGCGAGCGAGTGCCCGAGGGAGAGAGCGAGTGCCCGAGGGAGGGATGGAGAGAGGTAGAGAGCGAGTGCCCGAGAGAGAGAGCGAGCGAGTGCCCGAGGGAGAGAGCGAGCGAGTGCCCGAGGGAGAGAGCGAGCGAGTGCCAGAGAGAGAGAGAGGGAGAGAGCGAGCGAGTGCCAGAGAGAGAGAGAGAGGGAGAGAGCGAGCGAGTGCCAGAGAGAGGGAGGGAGAGAGAGCGCCCGAGAGAGGGAGGGAGAGAGAGAGCGCCCGAGAGAGGGAGGGAGAGAGAGAGCGCCCGAGAGAGGGAGGGAGAGAGCGAGCGAGTGCCCGAGAGAGGGAGGGAGAGAGCGAGCGAGTGCCCGAGAGAGAGGGAGAGAGCGAGCGAGTGCCCGAGAGAGAGGGAGAGAGCGAGCGAGTGCCCGAGAGAGAGGGAGAGAGCGAGCGAGTGCCCGAGAGAGAGGGAGAGAGCGAGAGAGGGGAGAGAGCAAGAGAGGGAGAGAGCGAGAGAGGGAGAGAGCGAGCGAGTGCCCGAGGGAGAGAGCGAGCGAGTGCCCGAGGGAGAGAGCGAGCGAGTGCCCGAGGGAGAGAGCGAGCGAGTGCCCGAGGGAGAGAGCGAGCGAGTGCCCGAGGGAGAGAGCGAGCGAGTGCCCGAGGGAGAGAGCGAGCGAGTGCCCGAGAGAGAGGGAGAGAGCGAGCGAGTGCCCGAGAGAGAGGGAGAGAGCGAGCGAGTGCCCGAGAGAGAGGGAGAGAGCGAGCGAGTGCCCGAGAGAGAGGGAGAGAGCGAAAGAGGGAGAGAGCGAGCGAGTGCCCGAGAGAGAGGGAGAGAGCGAAAGAGGGAGAGAGCGAGCGAGTGCCCGAGAGAGAGGGAGAGAGCGAAAGAGGGAGGGAGAGAGCGAGCGAGAGAGGGAGAGAGCGAGCGAGTGCCCGAGGGAGAGAGCGAGCGAGTGCCCGAGGGAGAGAGCGAGCGAGTGCCCGAGGAGAGAGCGAGCGAGTGCCCGAGGGAGAGAGCGAGCGAGTGCCCGAGGGAGAGAGCGAGCGAGCGAGTGCCCGAGGGAGGGAGAGAGCGAGCGAGTGCCCGAGGGAGGGAGAGAGCGAGCGAGTGCCCGAGGGAGGGAGAGAGCGAGCGAGTGCCCGAGGGAGGGAGAGAGCCGACCCGCGAGCGGAGTGGCCCGAGGGAGAGAGCGAGCGAGCGAGTGCCCGAGGGAGGGAGAGAGCGAGCGAGCGAGTGCCCGAGGGAGGGAGAGAGCGAGCGAGCGAGTGCCCGAGGGAGTGAGCGAGCGAGTGCCCGAGGGAGTGAGCGAGCGAGTGCCCGAGGGAGTGAGCGAGAGAGCGAGCGAGTGCCCGAGGGAGAGAGCGAGCGAGTGCCCGAGGGAGAGAGCGAGCGCCCGAGGGAGAGAGCGAGCGCCCGAGGGAGAGAGCGAGCGAGTGCCCGAGGGAGAGAGCGAGCGAGTGCCCGAGGGAGAGAGCGAGCGAGTGCCCGAGAGAGGGATGGAGAGAGGGAGAGAGCGAGCGAGTGCCCGAGAGAGGGATGGAGAGAGGGAGAGAGCGAGCGAGTGCCCGAGAGAGGGAGGGAGAGAGCGAGCGAGTGCCCGAGAGAGGGAGGGAGAGAGCGAGCGAGGGCCCGAGGGAGGGAGGGAGAGAGCGAGGGCCCGAGGGAGGGAGGGAGGGAGGGAGAGAGCGAGTGCCCGAGGGCCCGAGGGAGGGAGGGAGGGAGAGAGCGAGTGCCCGAGGGCCCGAGGGAGGGAGGGAGGGAGAGAGCGAGTGCCCGAGGGCCCGAGGGAGGGAGGGAGGGAGAGAGCGAGTGCCCGAGGGAGGGAGGGAGGGAGAGAGCGAGTGCCCGAGGGCCCGAGGGAGGGAGGGAGGGAGGGAGAGAGCGAGCGAGTGCCCGAGGGAGGGAGGGAGAGAGCGAGCGAGTGCCCGAGGGAGGGAGGGAGAGAGCGAGCGAGTGCGGGAGGAGAGAGCGAGCGAGTGCCCGAGG
Organism: Salmo trutta; assembly: GCF_901001165.1. NCBI lineage: Eukaryota > Metazoa > Chordata > Actinopteri > Salmoniformes > Salmonidae > Salmo > Salmo trutta. The sequence continues at coordinate 5,516,834 of NC_042979.1, read as the reverse complement.
GAGGGAGGGAGAGAGCGAGCGAGTGCCCGAGGGAGGGAGGGAGAGAGCGAGCGAGTGCCCGAGAGAGCGAGCGAGTTCCCGAGAGAGAGAGGGAGGGAGAGAGCGAGCAAGTGCCCGAGAGAGAGAGGGAGGGTGAGAGCGATCGAGTGCCCGAGAGAGAGAGGGAGGGAGAGAGCGAGCAGAGAGAGAGGGAGGGAGAGAGCGAGCAGAGAGGGAGGGAGGGAGAGAGCGAGCGAGTGCCCGAGGGCCCGAGGGAGGGAGGGAGAGAGCGAGTGCCCGAGGGCCCGAGGGAGGGAGGGAGAGAGCGAGTGCCCGAGGGCCCGAGGGAGGGAGGGAGAGAGCGAGCGAGTGCCCGAGGGCCCGAGGGAGGGAGCGAGTGCCCGAGGGCCCGAGGGAGGGAGGGAGAGAGCGAGTGCCCGAGGGCCCGAGGGAGGGAGGGAGAGAGCGAGTGCCCGAGGGCCCGAGGGAGGGAGGGAGAGAGCGAGTGCCCGAGGGCCCGAGGGAGGGAGGGAGAGAGCGAGCGAGTGCCCGAGGGCCCGAGGGAGGGAGGGAGAGAGCGAGCGAGTGCCGAGGGCCCGAGGGAGGGAGGGAGAGAGCGAGCGAGTGCCCGAGGGCCCGAGGGAGGGAGGGAGAGAGCGAGCGAGTGCCCGAGGGCCCGAGGGAGGGAGGGAGAGAGCGAGCGAGTGCCCGAGGGAGGGAGGGAGAGAGCGAGCGAGTGCCCGAGGGAGGGAGGGAGAGAGCGAGCGAGTGCCCGAGAGAGAGAGGGAGGGAGGGAGAGAGCGAGCGAGTGCCCGAGAGAGAGAGGGAGGGAGAGAGCGAGCGAGTGCCCGAGAGAGAGAGGGAGGGAGAGAGCGAGCGAGTGCCCGAGAGAGAGAGGGAGGGAGAGAGCGAGCGAGTGCCCGAGAGAGAGAGGGAGGGAGAGAGCGAGCGAGTGCCCGAGAGAGAGAGGGAGAGAGCGAGCGAGTGCCCGAGAGAGAGAGGGAGAGAGCGAGCGAGTGCCCGAGAGAGGGAGAGAGCGAGCGAGTGCCCGAGAGAGGGAGGGCGAGCGAGTGCCCGAGAGAGGGAGGGGCGAGCGAGTGCCCGAGAGAGGGAGGGCGAGCGAGTGCCCGAGAGAGGGAGGGCGAGCGAGTGCCCGAGAGAGGGAGGGAGGGAGAGAGCGAGCGAGTGCCCGAGAGAGGGAGGGCGAGCGAGTGCCCGAGAGAGGTAGGGCGAGCGAGTGCCCGAGAGAGGTAGGGCGAGCGAGTGCCCGAGAGAGGGAGGGCGAGCGAGTGCCCGAGAGAGGGAGGGCGAGCGAGTGCCCGAGAGAGGGAGGGCGAGCGAGTGCCCGAGAGAGCGAGCGAGTGCCCGAGAGGGAGGGAGAGGGAGAGAGAGAGAGAGACCGAGAGTGCCCGAGGGAGAGCGAGCGAGTGCCAGAGGGAGAGAGAGCATATATACACCTTACACACACTAATTAATAAACACGTCCAGCAAAAAAAGAGGGCAAAATCTTTGCTTGCTTTATTGACTTTAAAAAAGCATTTGATTCTATTTGGCACAAAGGGCTATTCTACAAAATTCTCCAAAGAGGCTGAAGTTTGAGTCCAAATCTTTTCAACATTTATATCAATGAATTAGCAGACATGTTGGACCATTCTCCAGCGCCAGGACTCACACTATTTGAGACAGAGGTAAAATACCTGCTATATGCTGATGACTTGGTACTTCTGTCACCAACCAAAGGTCTTCAACAGAACCTTAACATTCTAGAGCAATATTGCCATAATTGGGCCCTGGAAGTAAATAATAAAAAAAAGCAGATGTCAGAAACACAATATAAATTCACCCTGAACAACACCGTAATTGAACACACTAAAAATGACATTACACACCTTTGTCTGACCATATATCGGGAAACTTCAATATGGCAGTGAATGCCCTCAAAGAAAAAGCCCGCAGAGCATTGTATGCAATAAAAATGAAATTATTCAATATCAACATCCCAATTAGAATTTGGACCAAAATATTTGACAGTGTAATCCTACCAATAGCTCTTTACGGAAGTGAGGTTTTGGGGGCCACTCAATAAACTGGACTTTAAAATGTGGGAGACCCTACATGCAGAAATCTGTCAGACAATTCTACAAGTCCAGAGAAATACACCAACTAATGCATGTAGGGCAGAATTGGGCCGCTTTCCAGTAGTAATGAAAATACAGAAAAGATAATGAACATTTTGGCTACATCTAAATTCAAGTCCAAATTCAAGTCTGCAATTTAAAGCACTTCAAACCCAAGAGCTGAGCCCAGAAACGAGCCCTCTCAGTCAGCTGGTGTTGGACCTCGCCAACCAAACTGACACCAGCACTGCTTCAAAAGAAAGAATTCCAATAAACAAAATCATGAACCAATCAAAGGACTCATATGTACAACATTGGAATAACGAAACAAAATACCAAAGCCGACTAAATTGCTATCTGACCTTTCTGACATTTTGGAGCTGCCTTACTCAAGAAAGTAAAAAAGAGACCATGTTTGTATGCTGCTTTATTTAAGTTTTTTTAATACAATTCACCTTTATTTAACCAGGTAGGCTAGTCGAGTACAAGTTCTCATTTACAACTGCGACCTGGCCAAGATAAAGCAAAGCAGTGCGACACAAACAACAACACAGAGTTACACATGGAATAAACAAAACATACAGTCAATAATACAATAGAGAAAGTCTATATACAGTGTGTGAAAATGAGGTAGGATAAGGGAGGTGAGGCAATAAATAGGCCATAGTAGCAAAATTATTACAGCACGGCAAATTAAACACTGGAGTGATAGATGTGCAGAAGATGAGTGTGCAAGCAGCGGTACTGGGGTGCAAAGGAGCAAAATAAATAACAATATGGGGATGAGGTAGTTGGATGGGCTATTTACAGATGGGCTGTGTGCAGTGATCTGTGAGCTGCTCTGACAGCTGGTGCTTAAAGCTAGTGAGGGAGATATGAGTTTATTAACACAATGCTAAAAAAATAAACGTTTTGCATTGTTTGCAAACTGATATGTGACACGTATTAATGCCAAAATAACATGTAAAAAAAGTGTGGTTCTCAAAATGAAATGTGGGTCTCAAAATACGTGGGGCTCTGCGCCACCTGCCCTGAATGACGTGTCGCCACTGGAAATAGCGTCTTGTGTGAATGAGTCAGTGCACATTATTTTCGGTTTCAGTCAGTGTATTCCGTGTGTGTTTTTGTCTGATTGTAACGTTCATGTGTGTGACTGTCTAACCATCCCATGTGTGTGTTTTGAAGTTCTATCTATGTGTGTGTGTGACTTGAAAATAATGATGCACGCATCTCACTGAGTCTGTTCATTGTGCACGTGAAGGCAATGCCGCTCAGTGTCTATTTTTTTAAGAAGGTGCAATTTTGAACACCTGTAACTGCCATTTCCTGCAGTCTATAGCAGAAAAGGCTACCTGCTGAATGGGGCTTTAGATTTTATTTTTATATTTCTGGTTCACTGTCAGCAATAGTTTTTCTAGTTTTGTATTTAACAATTAGTGTGTATGGCCTTTTTTTTTTTTTTTTAGATATACAGGGTAAAGTTGATTAATTTTCTCGTCCTGCTTTCCACGTTATGAAATTAACTCATTAAAACTTCCAAACGGTCTAAACCATTTGATTTTGAGACGGGTTGAAATCCAAAGTTGTGCTATATATTCATTGGCTATGTCATAGCCAGTTTGTAAACAATAAATATGTATACATTACTATCTCAAAAACTTAATCTGCAAAAATGACAAGATTTCAGAATCAAAGTGGAGGAACAAAAAAACAGGCAACATTGCCCCCCCCCCATAATCTGATCGTAGTAGTTGGGTGGTGAGTGCGTAGTCTCCTTTATGGCTCAAATCAAATGACTGGGAGAAAAAAATCCCATTACAAAATAATGCCTTTTATTTATTGATGTAAATACCAGTCGATGTAACTACATTTGATCGTCATGCTTATCGGTCTATAGTAGGGCTGGGTGATTGTATTTTTCAAATAGATTTATTTTATGTTTTTGAATTATAAAAGTTCTAAATTTGCTTTGTTGAGGGTGACAGCTACAGTTGAAGTCAGAAGTTTACATACACCTTAGCCAAATACATTTAAATTCAGTTTTTCACAATTCCTGACATTTAATCCTAGTAAAAATTCCCTGTCTTAGGTCAGTTAGGATCACCACTTTATTTTAAGAATGTGAAATGTCAGAATAATAGTAGAGAGAATGATTTAGTTCAGCTTTTATTTCTTTCATCACATTCCCAGTGGATCAGAAGTTTACATACACTCAATTAGCATTTGGTAGCATTGCCTTTAAATTGTTTAACTTGGGTCAAACGTTTTGGGTAACCTTCCACAAGCTTCCCACAGTAAGTTGGGTGAATTTTGGCCCATTCTTCCTGACAGAGCTGGTGTAACTGAATCAGGTTTGTAGGCTTCCTTGCTCGCACATGCTTTTTTAGTTCTGCCCACATTTTCTATAGGATTGAGGTCAGGGCTTTGTGTTGGCTACTCCAATACCTTGACTTTGTTGTCCTTAAGCCATTTTGCCACAACTTTGGAAGTATGCTTGGGGTCATTGTCCATTTGTAAGACCCATTTGAGACCAAGCTTGAACTTCCTGACTGATGTTGCTTCAATATATCTACATCATTTTCCTGCCTCATGATGCCATCTCTTTTGTGAAATGCACCAGTCCCTCCTGCAGCAAAGCACCCCCACAATATGATGCTGCCACCCCCGTGCTTCATGGTTGGGATGGTGTTCTTCGGCTTGCAAGCCTCCCCCTTTTCCCTCAAAACATAACGATGGTCATTATGGCCAAAAAGTTCTAATTTTGTTTCATCAGACCATTTCATCAGACCATCAGGACATTTCTCCAAAAAGTACTATCTTTGTCCTCATGTGCAGTTGCAAACCGTAGTCAAAACACTTGGGTGAACTGTTGGAAAAATAATGATTATTCTAATTCTAAGTGGGCACTTTGAATACAGTGTTTGACATGACAATTAATGAAAATGCCAGGGAGGATATGTGACCGACCAGCTCAAATCGGTCTTATGTAGCAAAATATGAAATTGTGTTTTTTTTTTTTACATTGGATAAAAGTAGAGACTCAGAGCTACAAAAGGGATATACTGCATTTGAGGTTTTGGCTAATCTGCCTTTGCCATCGGTACTATTGGCCAACGTACAATCGCTGAATAATAAAGTGGACGAACTACAATCACGTATATCCCACCAACGGACATTAAAAACTAATATCTTATGTTTCACAGAGTCGTGGCTGAACGACAACATGAATAACATACAGCTGGTGGGTTAAACACTGTATCGGCAGGATAGAACACCAGCCTCTGGTAAGACAAGGGGTGGCGGTCTATGTATATTTGGAAACAACAGCTGGTGCACGATATCTAAGGACGTCTCAAGGTTTTGCTAGCCTGAGGTAGAGGATCTCATGATAAGCTGTAGACCACGCTATCTACCAAGATAGTTTTCATCTATATTCTTCGTAGCTGTCTTTACCACCACAAACTGATGCTGGCGCTAAGACCGCACTCAATGAGCTGTATACGGCCATAAGCTAACAGGAAAACGCTCATCCAGAGGCTGCACTCCTATTGGCCTGGGACTTTAATGCAGGGCAACTTAAATCCGTTTTACCTCATTTCTACCAGTATGTTAAATGTGCAACCAGAGGGAAAAAAACTCTAGACCACCTTTTACTTCACACACAGAGATGCGTACAAAGCTCTCGCTCGCCCACCATTTGGCAAATCTGACCATAATTATATCCTCTTAATTCCTGCTTACAAGCAAAAACTAAAGCAGGAAGCACCAGTGACTCAGTCAATAAAAAAGTGGTCAGATGAAGCAGATGCTAAGCTACAGGACTGTTTTGCTAGCACAGACTGGAATATGTTCTGGGATTTTTCTGATGGCATTGAGGAGTACACCACATCAGTCACTGGCTTCATCAATAAGTGCATCAATGACGTGACTGTATGTACATACCCCAACCAGAAGCCATGGATTACAGGCAACCTCCGCACTGAGCTAAAGGGTAGCGTTTCCGCTTTCAAGGAGCGGGACTCTAACCCTGAAGCTTATAAGAAATCCCGCTGTGCCCTCCGACAAACCATCAAAAAGGTAAAGTGTCAAAACAGGACTAAGATCGAATCGTACTACACCGGCTCCAATGCTCGTCGGATGTGGCAGGGCTTGCAAACTATTACAGACTGACTACAAAGGGAAGCACAGCTGCAAGCTTCCCAGTGACACAAGCCTATATGACGAGCTAAATTGCTTCTATGCTTGCTTCAAGGCGAGTAACACTGAAACATGCATGAGAGCGTCAGCTGTTCCGGACACGCTCTCCGTAGCCGATGTGAGCAAGACCTTTAAACAGGTCAACATTCACAAGGCCGCAGGGCCAGACTGAATACCAGGACGTGTACTCCAAGCATGCGCTGACCAACTAGCAAGTGTCTTCACTGACCTTTTCAACCTCTCCCTGTCTGAGTCTCTAATACCAACATGTGTCAAGCAGACCCCCATTGTCCCTGTGCCCAAGAACACTAAGGTAAACAGCGTAAATTACTACCAACCCGTAGCACTCACATCTGTAGCCATGAAGTGCTTTGAAAGGCTGGTTATGGCTCACATCAACACCATTATCCCAGAAAACCTAGACCCACTCCAATTTGAATACCGCCCCAACAGATCCACAGATGATGCAATCTCTATTGCACTCCGCACTGCCCTTTCCCACCTGGACAAAAGGAACACCTATGTGAGAATGCTGTTCATTGACTACAGCTCAGCATTCAACGCCATAGTGCCATCAAAGCTCATCACTAAGTTAAGGACCCTGGAACTTAACAACTCCCCCTGCAACTGGATCCTGGACTTCCTGACGGGGCCCCCCCCAGGTGATAAGGGTAGGTAACAACACATCCGCCACGCTGATCCTCAACACAGGGGCCCATCAGGGGTGCGTGCTCAGTCCTCTCCTGTACTCCCTGTTCACTCATGACTGCATGGCCAGGCACGACTCCAACACCATCATTAAGTTTGCTGATGACACAATAGTGGTAGGCCTGATCAACGACGAGACAGCCTATAGGGAGGAGGTCAGAGACCTGGCCGTGTGGTGCCAGGGCAACAACCTCTCCCTCAACACGATCAATACAAAGGAGATGATTGTGGACTACAGGAAAAGGAGGACTGAGCACGCCCCCATTCTCATCGACGGGGCTGTAGGTTGCGAGTTTCCAGTTCCTTGGTATCCACATCACCAACAAACTAACACCATGACTGTCGTGAGTGGGCACGACAAAACCTAATCCCTCTCAGGAGACTGAAAAGATTTGTCATGGGTCCTCAGATCCTCAAAAGGTTCTACAGCTGCACCATCGAGAGCATCCTGACTGGTTGCATCACTGCCTGGTATGGCAACTGCTCGGCCTCCGACCGCAAGGCACTACAGAGGGTAGTGCGTACCGCCCAGTACATCACTGGGGCCAAGCTTCCTGCCATCCAGGACATCTATACCAGGTAGTGTCAGAGGAAGGCCCTAAAAATGGTTTAAGACTCCAGCCACCCTAGTCATAGACTGTTCTCTCTGCTACCGCATGGCAAGCAGTACCGGAGCGCCCAAGCCATAAGACTCCTGAACATCTAATCAAATGACTACCCAGACTATTTGCATTGCCCCCCCCCCCCCCCCCCCTCTTTTACGCTGCTTCTACTCTCTGTTTATTATCTATGCATAGTCACTTTAATAACTCTTCCGACATGTACATATTACCTCAATTACTTCGACTAACCGGTGCCCCCGCACTTTGACTCTGTACCGGTACCCCCTGTATATAGCCTCGCTATTGTTATTTATTGCTGCTCTTTAATTATTTGTTACTTTTATTTCTTTTTTTTCTTCTTTTTTTTGTATTTTTTTAGGTATTGTTGGTTAAGGACTTGTAGGTAAGCATTTCACCGTAAGGTGAGGTACATACAATTTTATTTGATTTGAGTGTAGTAAATATGACATTTTTGGCCAATACTGATAGCCAATATTTTCCTTACTAAAAAAACGATACCGGTATAGAAGTTTTTAGCGGCCTTTTAAGCATTCTAGTACAGTTAAATAGTTAACTCACACACATGGACGCAGTGGTCTAAGGCAGTGCATTTCAGTGCAAGATGCGTCACTACAGTCCCTGGTTCGAATCCAGGCTGTATCACACTGTTAGGAGAATTATGTTCTCAACGTTAACTTCAATTAAAATACTCAGTCTGCAACACGGAATTGGTAAGATTCTGGTTGAATGAAACAGACAGAGTCCCAGCTTACAAGAGGCAGAATGTTTATTCACGAGAACGTTCTGAAGTCAGCCTTCCCTGTGGCTCAGTTGGTAGAGCATTGTGTTTGCAACGCCAGCATGGTGTGTGCAACGCCAGGGTTGTGGGTTCGATTCCCACGGGGGGCCAGTACAAAAAAAAAAGAATAATTGGATGAAATGTATGCATTCACTACTGTAAATCGCTCTGGATAAGAGCGTCTGCTAAATGACTAAAATGTAAGTCCATTGTACAGAGACATCATTTTTACTTACGCACACACATACACACAAACATTAACCTCTATGGGACCGGCGAGACGAATTCGTCCCACCTACGTAACAGCCAGTTGAATCCAGTGGCGCGATTTTTGAAACGTTTGAAATACTATTACTTCAATTTCTCAAACATATGACTATTTTACAGCTATTTAAGAGACGAGACTCTCGTTAATCTAACCACACTGTCCGATTTCAAAAAGGCTTTACAACGAAAGCAAAACATTAGATTACGTCAGGAGAGTGCCCAGCCAGAAATAATCAGACACCCATTTTTCAAGCTAGCATATAATGTCACAAAAACCCAAACCACAGCTAAATGCAGCACTAACCTTTTATGATCTTCATCAGATGACACACCTAGGACATTATGTTATACAATACATGCATGTCTGTTCAATCAAGTTCATATTTATATCAAAAACCAGCTTTTTACATTAGCATGTGACGTTCAGAAAAAGCATACCTCCCGCAAACTTCCGGGGAATTTACTAACAATTTGCTAAATTACTCACGATAAACGTTCACAAAAAGCATAACAATTATTTTAAGAATTATAGATACATTACTCCTCTATGCACTCGATATGTCCGATTTTAAAATAGCTTTTCGGATGAAGCACATTTTGCAATATTCTAAGTACATAGCCCAGCCATCACGGGCTAGCTATTTAGACACCCAACCAGTTTAGCCTTCACCAAAATCATATTTCCTATAAGAAAAATGGTCTTACCTTTCCTGTTTTTCGTCAGAATGCACTCCCAGGACTTCTACTTCAATAACAAATGTAGGTTTGGTCCCAAATAATCCATCGTTATATCCAAACAGCGGCGTTTTGTTCGTGCGTTCTAGACACTATCAGAATGCTAAATCACGGTCGTGCGCATGGCGCTGAATGTGACAAAAAATGTCTAAATATTCCATTACCGTACTTCGAAGCATGTCAACCGCTGTTTAAAATCCATTTTTATGCAATTTATCTCGTAGAAAAGCGATAATATTCCGACCGGGAATCTGCAATTAGCTAAACAGCCAAATGAAAATACTCCACGGGGGCGAATCGCGCACGCTCCTAATTCAATGGTCCCCTGATGCGACACTTGGAAAAGGAGATAATGTGTTTCAGCCTGAGGCTGCCTCGTCATCGTTCAGGTTTTTCCCGGGTTCTGAGAGCCTATTGGAGCCCTAGGAATTGTCACGTTACAGCTAAGATCCTGACTCTTCAATAAACAGAAGCAAGAACAACAACACCTTGTCAGACAGGGTACTTCCTGCATGAAACCTTCTCAGGTTTTTGTCTGCCATAGGAGTTCTGTTATACTCACAGACACCATTCAAACAGTTTTAGAAACTTTAGGGTGTTTTCTATCCAAACCTGAACAATAATATGCATGTTCTAGCTTCTGAGTTGGTGTAGGAGGCAGTTAAAAATGGGCACATATTTTTTTCCAAAATTCTCAATGCTGCCCCCTAGCCCGTAGATGTTAAGGCCCCAGATCTCTTAATTTTGTAGATCATTACCCAGCCGACAGTTTCATTCCTCTGAGATTAGGGAAACCTTGAGGGGTACTCCCTCTCATATCATAAACCCTCAGAGTTCAAGCTAGGGCAGGTCAACCACAGTTTAACAGTTCTTGGTGTTTACTTAAGCACACAGACACACATTCCTCTCTTATCCTAGTCCAACCTCGTCAGACTTATGCCTAACCCTTTAGTTACTCCTTCTACATGCTATATAGACCATATCCCTAATAGTTAAGTTTCAGGGTACAATTATTTAATGATTACATTCAAACATATAAATCCCTTAACACACACCCGGCCGTGATTGGGAGTCCCATAGTCCGGTGCACAATTGGAAAGCGTCGTCCGGGTTTTGCCAGGGTAGGCCATCATTGTAAATAAGAATTTGTTCTTAATTGACTTGCCTACTAAATAAAGGTTACACACACACACCACACTAACTAAACAGTTATTTTGTTGGCCTTTACGTATGTCCCCATTACCAGTAAAACATAATCAAAACCTATTTCTTTCACTTACTTACTGTGCTGTTTCGTTGTTCATTTGTTCAGTCGTTTCATTCTCAACCAGGATTTCATCATACATGTCAAGCAGTGAAGTTTCAGCTCTGTCTGTCCGTGGCCTCTCTTCCTCGGTGCGCACTGTCACTGTATCCGTTTCCATCTTGTCCAGCTGCGTATGTAACATTTCACGTAAAAGCCAACATCATCCACGACAGAGAACGGTTGATTGTCATGGGCAATGAATTCCATTATCTTGGCTTTAATGGATTTCACCTTCGAGTTGTCTCGCTGAAATGTTCTTACTCTTTCAAATGACTGCTTGACTTGTTGACTGCTCGATCCACATAGCAGACGTTGTGGGCTAGGTTAGGAATGCTGTGTTGCACGTGTAGTGCTACATTTTAAGTGGCGTCATTACGTCATGTACCTACGTTCTATAGGTATTCACGTCAGCTTTGACATCGGTTTGGAAACATCGGGGCGTTAAACTAGACATTCCGATATGTTCACCGATATATTGTGCATCCCTAGTCAAGATTTGAGGGAAAGATGAACGTAGCAAAGTACAGAGAGGTCCTTGATGAAAACCTGATGACATATGTAATGGGGAATAAAAATAAAAATGGCAAACAAATCACACAATGAAACAATGCATGTGCAAGCATTTTGCGGGAGACAGTTGAGCCATTCTGGAGAGAGGCTCGCCTATATCTTCACCACACACCCCTCCCCTTCTTCTCGTCTCAACACTTTAAACTATACCCAAGACACGTTATCTTCACACGTAATTGAGATGCTTTCATTGACAGCCGCAACACAATAATCAGCTAGGCCTATTGCCACCCGCGCTGCCCAAATTGCTGGCTGCTTCTTATTTTCAAGAAGATAATGATCCTCGATTCCTCTGTGGTTAAGTCATGCTTTCTGGTGAATTATTTTGAATGATTTCATTTAGTTCTGTATAGACAGGAGAAATTAGGATAATTTACGTAAATGTGTTCCCATTTACTTCCCTATTGGACCCTTTTCTCTCCTGTTCTATTGGTTTTCATATCAACTTCATTTCGTTGTCCAGAAGCCAAAGGCACAATCCTAGTCATATTATCAACCCATCCTAGTTATTGGATCTTTAGATTCCCCCTCTTTCTATGTTTCTAACAGAGATTTTCATCTCTGTCACATATGGAATCGCTATCTGGTGCACTGTTTAGAATGGTGTTTTCTCACTAATTGCATTTTAGCAAATGTTTCAAAATGACGTTTTATTGGCTGCTTCATTACATGAGTTGCATGTTCTGCTAAGATGCATTACCATAATCTAAATCTTATTTCTGTCATTCTGAGCACAGTGGGTGGACACCCTAGTGGGTTATATGCACCCAATGCATATGGGTCTGGTAGATTTCTCAATCAAACTGAATCGCAATAGTTTCAAACTAAAATGTATCTTTCCTGTATTGTATTGGAGCTCAGTGCCTTCAGGAAGTATTCACACCCCTTGACTTTTTCCACATTTTCTTGTGTTACAGCCTGAATTTATAATGGATCAAATTGAGATTTTTTTCCACATTATGTCAAAGTGGAATAATGTTTACAAATGTAATAAAACATGAAAAGCTGAATGTCTTGAGTCAATAAGTATATTAATTGACCCCTTTGTTATGGCAAGCCTAAATAAGTTCAAGAGTAAAAATGTGCTTAACAAGTCACAATCAGTTGCATGGACTCACTCTGTGTGCAATAATAGTGTTTAACATGATTTTTTAATGACTACCTCATCTCTATACCCCACACATACAATTATCTGTTAAACTCAATTATTGCACAGTGTATGTGGTCCATGTAAGTCCCTCAGTCAAGCAATGAATTTCAAACACAGATTCAACCACACAGACCAGGGAGGTTTTCCAATGCCTCGCTAAGAGGTGTGGGTGGGGGGTGGGCAGACATTGAATATCCCTTTGAGCATGGTGAAGTTATTAATTACACTTTGGATGGTGTATCAATACAACCAGTCACTACGAAGATACAGACATCCTTCCTAACTCAGTAGCTGGAGAGGAAGGAAACTGCTCAGAGAATTCATCATGAGGCCAATGGTGACTTTAAACAGTTACAGAGTGTAATGGCTGTGAGTAGGAGACAACTGAGGATGGACCAACAACATTGTAGTTATGCCACAATACTAACCTTATTGACAGAGTGAAAAGAAGGAAGCCTGTACAGAATACAAATATTCCAAAACATGGACCCTGTTTGCAACAAGCCACTAAAGTAATACTGCAAACATTGTGGCAAATCAATTAACTTTTTGTCCTGAATACAAAGTGTTATGTTTGGGGCAAATTCAATACAGCACATTACTGAGTACCACTCCATATTTTCAAGCATAGTGGTGGCTGCATCATGTTATGGGTATGCTTGTAGTCATTAAGGACTAGGGAGATTTTCAGGATAAAAATAAATGGAATGGAGCTAAGCACAGGTAAAATCGTAGTGGAAAACCTGGTTCAGTCTGCTTTCCACCAGACACTGGGAGATGAATTCACCTTTCAGCAGGACAATAACTTAAATCATGGTCAAATCTACACTGGAGTTGCTTACCAAGAAAACAGTGTTCCTGAGTGGCCGAGTTACAGTTTTAACTTAAATCTGCTTGAAAATCTATGCAAGACCTGAAAATGGTTGTCTAGCAATAATCAACAACCAATTTGCCAGATTTTGTCAAGAATAATGGGCAAATGTTGAACAATCCAGGTGTAGAAAACTCTTAGAGACTTACCCAGAAAGACTCACAGCTGTAATCGCAGTCTAAGGCAATTCTAACATATTGAGGTTGAATACTTATCTAATCAAGATGTATTTGCTTTATTTTCATTTATTTTTTGACATTGCAGAGTATTTTGTGTAGATTGTTGACAAACCAAAAGACGATTAAATCCATTTTAATCCGACTTTGTAACACAACAAAATGTGGAAAAAGTCAAGAGGTGTGAATACTTTCTGAAGGCACTGTATCTAGATCCGTATCGAATCGTGTTGAACGGGAAAGATCCACTGTAAACATGGAATCGCACGATATGTTGTGTGGTCCTCCCACTACAGCTCAGGAAACCATGCAGTTTATTAGACTCCAGATGAAATAAGTTATGAGGAACTTCACAGGGTGATGAAAGTGCTCAGTGATGAGCTTGATGCTCCTTTCCAAAAAATATTGAGGATCTCTGGTGACTTGATGGTCGATGCTTGACTGCCATTTGGCAAAAAAACCTTTAATAATTCCACACTGTATTTTTGAGCTGTTTTTGGCTAGAGCGCACCTGCTAAAATCAGAGTAGGCACATTTGCTATTTAACACAACAATTTTTGTGACCTAACAATCGAGTTGAAAATGCGATGGAAACACATTGAACTTTACATTTTTATTCAGTACATGAAAACTTAAGTGAAAAAGTACTTTTTGTGTGCACTACGTCATCATGCATTGATTTCTTTCCCCAACATGTCCGTTTTGGTGGAAACACACCACTGTGGGAAAATATCCATATTTTCATGAAAATCTGTCATTTGGATGGAAACTTAGCTGCTGATAACAAAAAAAAACAAAATATATATATATTTTACTTTTATTACATAGTGTAAGTCACTCTGGATAAGAGCGCCTGCTAAATGACTAAAATGTAAATGTAATAGTGGAACAGCCAGTCCACATTCTTTGGGGAGAACCCTGCTCTGCTCTCATGTAGCACCCTATAGAATCCGCGATATGGATGGAATCAAGGTATCCAGACATTAAAACAGAATTCAACAATATTCAAAAATGTATTGAACTTAGTAGGAAATCAACTAAATGTTTTGAACTTATTAGAAAATATATTATTTGCCCAAGAGTAATCAAATGCAATCTGTACAAACAGTATGTACACAGAGAATTTCCACAAAATCAACTAAGAATGATATGTCTAGCAGTAGATATTTTAGAGTAAGCTGTCAAGAATCCAGTGTATACATTATGGCAGATGGAAAGGCTTTCCCTAAAACTTAAAGTGTATCTACAGTCAAAAATGTTGATTTTTAACATTTTTCCCAGACCTCAAAAGTGGTCTCCTGATGTGGTTTAAGCATTCTTGACAATTTAAGAACCTCCAATTTTGTTGTATTTTTCTATTTAAAAAGAAAAAGGTGTGATTTTGAGAGTGAACCTAAAAAAACAGGAAAATCTGAAACTTGGAAAAACAAAACGGAGAAAATGGAATTTGGGTAAAAAACTAAATGGAATTAGGCAAAAATGTAAATGTATTTTAAAATGCCCTACATGCATTTATTAGTAGTCACCCGCTGAATCCAATGAGTTGAATGATGTCCCTCCCTGGAATTTAGACCTAGGTTTTTAGTTAGAGTCAGCATAGCAGCAGTTTAACAGCAATATATGGCAGGCAACACAGCTCCCTAGCCTCCATATCCCACCACCCACCCCGAGGTCAGATGGTAATTAGACCCACACGACTACTGCATTTCTCTTATGGGTAAAAAGCTCTTTGATCATTGTCATGTCATCCTTCACAGACACAAAACCCGTCTCACTCTACTCAGCTGTTTCTGCAACAAAAGCTAAAAAAGGACACCATGGAGGATGGCATCATCATGGCTTTTCTGTTTCACATAGTCCAGAAGCCCACAGAAATTGAAAAGTGAATTGAAATGTTTGAGACTAAATAGGTCCGTTTTCTTTAACCCAATGTTCACATTTTGTGTTGATTTTGAATGTGTGAATCTGCAGTTTGCAGAGTGAATGGCCTGAATTGTACTTAAATCAGTTATAGAACCCATTGCTCTTCAGGGTTGTGAGGTCTGGGGTTCGCTCACCAACCAAGAATTCACAAAATGGAACAAACACCAAATTGATACTCTGCATGCAGAATTCTGCAAACATATCCTCCTTGTACAACGTAAAACACCAAATAATGCATGCAGAGCAGAATTAGGCCGATACCCGCTAATGATCAAAATCCAGAAAAGAGCCGTTAAATTCTACAACCACCTAAAAGGAAGTGATTCCAAAACCTTCCATAACAAAGCCATCGCCTATAGAGAAATGAATCTGGAGAAGAGCCCCCTAAGCAAGCTGGTCCTGGGGCCCTGTTCACAAACACAAACAGACCCCACAGAGCCCCAGGACAGCAACACAATTGGACCCAACCAAATCATGAGAAAACAAGTAGATAATTACTTGACACATTGGAAAGGATTTACAAAAAAACTGAGCAAACTAGAATGCTATTTGGCCCTAAACAGTACACAATGGCAGAATACCTGACCACTGTGACTGACCCAAACTTAAGGAAAGCTTTGACTATGTACAGACTCAGTGAGAATAGCCATGCTATTGAGAAAGGCTGCCGTAGGCAGACCTGGCTCTGAAGAGAAGACCGGCTATGTGCACACTGCCCACAAAATGAGGTGGAAACAGAGCTGCACTTCCTAACCTCCTGCCAAATGTATGACCATATTAGAGAGACATATTTCCCTCAGATTACACAGACCCACAAAGAATTTGAAAACAAATCCAATTTTGATAAACTCCCATATCTACTGGGTGAAATACCACAGCGTGCCATCTCAGCAGCAAGATTTGTGAGCTGTTGCCACAAGAAAAGGGCAACACCATTCAGCATACTATTCTATGAACTATTTGCACATCATTACAACACTGTATGATTTGAAATGTCTTTATTCTTTTGGAACTTTTGTGATTTTAATGTTTATTGTACATTTTTGTTTATTTCACTTTTGTTTATTATCTATTTCACTTGCTTTGGCAATGTAAACATATGTTTCCCATTTCAATATAGCCCCTTAAATTGAATTGAAATTGAATTGAGATGCCCCACAAAACCCGGGGGGGAAAAATGTAATGATTTTGGGGATTTTCATGACATTTGATCTATAGAATGGTCATTTAGAGGAAGGATTGTTGACATATATTTGACATTTGTATCTAAAATCATAATTGAGAAATAATTAATCAAAGTTGGCATTTTTATGACATTTGGCCTTATCCAGGCCTCCCTTTAAAATTGTCATTTGAAGCTTTACCGCTTGCTCTATAATATGTGGGGTATTTAACTAAATAATGTTTTTAACATAACTATTTAAAATATAAAAATGTATAGTGAAGACATCAAAACTATGAAATAACACACGAAATCATGTAGTAACCCCAAAAAATATATATTTTAGATTTTTCAAAGTAGCCACCCTTTGCCTTGATGACAGCTTTGCACACTCTTGGCATTCTCTCAACCAGCTTCACCTGGAATGCTTTTTCAACAGTCTTGAAGGAGTTCCCGCATACTGAGCACTTGTTGGCTACTTTGCATTTCAAACCATCTCATTTGGGTTGAGGTCAGGTGATTGTGGAGGCCAGGTCATCTGATGCAGCACTCATCACTCTTCTTGGTCAAATAGCCCTTACACAGCCTGGAGGTGTGTTGGGTCATTGTCCTGTTGAAAAACAAATGACAGTCCCACTAAGCGCAAACCAGATGGGATGGCATATCGCTGCAGAATGCTGTGGTAGCCATGCTGGTTAAGTGTGCCTTGAATTCTAAATAAATCAGACAGTGTCACCAGCAAAGCACCCCACACCACCCCCTCCGTGCTTCACGGGGGGAACCACACATGCGGAGATCATCCATTCGCCTACTCTGGATCTCACAAAGACACGGCGGTTGGAACTCATCAGACCAAAGGACAGATTTCCACCAGTTTCCTTTTAGTAGTGGTTTCTTTACAGCAATTTTACCATGAAGGCCTGATTCACGCAGTCTCCTATGAACAGTTGATGTTGAAATGTGTCTGAAATGTGTCTAAGCATTTATTTGGGCTGCAATTTCTGAGGCTGGTAACTCCTAATGAACTTATCCTCTGCAGCAGAGGTAACTCTGGGTCTTCCTTTCTTTTGACGGTCCTCATGAGAGCCAGTTTCATCATACCGCTTGATGGATTTTGCGACTGCACTTGAAGAAACTTTGAAAGTTCTTATTTTCCCGCATTGACTGACCTTCATGTCTTAATGTAATCATGGCTGTTGTTTCTCTTTGCTTATTTGAGCTGTTTTTGCCATAATATGGACTTGGTATTTTACCAAATAGGGCTATCTTCTGTATACCAATGCATTCCAGGTGACTACCTCATGAAGCTGGTTCAGAGAATGCCAAGGGTGTGCAAGGCTTTCATGAAGGCAAAGGGTGGCTACTATTAAATATATTTTGATTTGTTTAACACTTTTGGTTACAACATGATTCCATATGTGTTTCTTCAAAGTTTTGATGTCTTCACTATTATTCTACAATGTAGAAAATAGTAAAAATAAAGAAAAACCCTGGAATGAGTAGGTGTATCCCAACTTTTGACTGATACTGTATATATTTTTTATTTGTCTAATATTTTATATCTGTTTTATAAAATCTGTTTTATTGTTTGCCTGATTCAGTTTTTTCTCAAATTCATTTTTCTCAGTTATGTTTTTCCAGGTTTCTGTTTTCCCAGTTTTTTTGGGGGTCTTTCACTCTCAATTCCCAATTTTTCTAAATAGAAAAAAAAATGGATGTTGTAAGTCCACAGTGCTTCAACCACATCAGGAAACCACTTTTGAGCTCTTGGAAAAAATGTTGGTGCAGTTACCCTTTAATTCAAGTGTGCACAAGCAATTGACCATTGGTTATTAATGTTTCTGTAGCGCTCATGTGATTGCAGTTTGCAAAACAAATGGCCACTGGATTGATGCGAAAAATATCATGATATCATTCTGCCAGGCAGTCATAGGCAAAAACAATTTGGGAAATCCTTTTTCCCAGAAGGCGGTTGTCATTACATTAGCTTCATCGCTAATGGCTACACAAAGCTCTAGCGTTCATGTGCTGTTGTCTCGACAGAGAAGTTTAAAGAAAAATACTAATCACTGATTTTGTTCATGTCTCATGATAATCTTCGGCAAATGAATGAATGTTCTAATAAGTTCAATAAAAAAAATATATATTTTTGAACTCTGTTTTAATGTCTGGATTCCAAGATTCCGTTCGCGTTTTCCGCAGTGCGGATTTTATAGGACCCCATTTACTCTACGGCATATCAAAGTTCCAGAGTGGGATCTCCTCTACTTTTTGAGTTATGATCCAATTTGTAAGCATTACCAACAGAGTGAATGTGAAAATGGATTCAAAATGGTCACCCTCTGCTGGTGATTTTCAGGATGTGCAATGATGCAAGTAAAGTAGGGCTGTGATTGGTTACGTTGCCTACTATACCAATTTCTCTGGAAAAAAATGCCATAATTTTAAAACAAGCTGAGATCCCACTATGGATCTTTGATATGCCCCTAGAGTATATTATGTTCAACAATATATTGAAAAAGTAGCCAAATTAAAAATGGTTTATTTTCAATATTAGTGTGTATATTTGCCAATATTCATTAATTAATGTATTATTTTTTTATTTTTATTGAAATCAACAGAGCAAGCAGTAAAGCTACATATAACACCTATTTTTGCTTTGTAGCACCTACAGATTAAACATAATATAGTCTTAAAGGAGGCCTGGGTACGGCCAAAATGTAATAAATATGCTAACTTTTATTAATTATTTCTCAATTGTACTTTGATACAAAATGTCAAATATATGTCAACAATCCTTCCTCCAAAAACTATTCTATGGATTAAATTATGTAAAAATCGGCCAAATCATGGTGTTTTTTTGTCCTGGTTTCGTGAGTGAGTGTGTGTTATTGACATACTGTAAAGTACCTAGCCATTGCCTTTGTGTGAGCTGCTCCCATGTCTGTTCCTCGTATTTCTTCATTGTTGGGAAGAGGAAGGATCCAAAAATAGCTTCCTGTACGGTTCTTGATCCTCTGCCAAAACCTTATGTTGCACTTTTCTTCCTGTTACACACATTGTCACCTCCCTTCTCTTTCTCCGCTCTGTTTCCCTCTGTTCTCTTCCTGTAAGTGTAGCTAGCTACTAGACTCCGAGGAATCAAAATGGTGGTTCAGTTCACTGGGGAGCTGGGAAGAGAGACTGACAGGTTTTTTTCTTAGAAATTAGACTGTAAATAAGCCCGGTTTTGAACATATTTGGGGAAATAATTTCCTACTGCTCAGTAAAGTGAAGATTCGTATTGGTTAAACTATATTACAGTCACATAGCCTAGTCGTGCAGCCCAGTTGTGATGGGCGTCAGAGGGATCTTGTGGGATCATGTGAACTGCTCCAGGGGATCCATGACAAGGATGTAGATCAGAGCTGCGTTGAGATGGAGGCAAACAACAGTCAGTGTGTGTACTGTAGGCCTATAATAGGCTGATTTTAGTTTCTTGTTTGCATATTGCCATGGAGATGATGGAGTACCTACTGGAGGTGTATTCTCCATGAAAAACGGCAGAGTGATGGGTGGAGATGTTTCTGACAGCTCAGCTCCCTCATATCCATCCACACATCCAAAGACTTTGTATTGTATGACATTTGATTTTGCATCACCATGGCTTTACCTTGCATTCTCTTACTTTGCAGATGATACGCTTTAGATTCTCTGTTACTGAAATGAATAAGACACAACTTCCAATGCAAAATATGGATGGGATTTTTCTTATTTTACATCTCTCTTCTCATTCTATTCTCACTCTATTCTATTCCCACTCTATTCTATTCTCACTCTATTCTATTCACATTCTGTTCTCACTCTATTCTATTCTCACTCTATTCTATTCTCACTCTATTCTATTCTCACTCTATTCTATTCACATTCTATTCTCACTCTATTCTATTCTCACTCTATTCTATTCTCACTCTATTCAATTCTCACTCTATTCTATTCTCACTCTATTCTATTCACATTCTATTCTCACTCTATTCTATTCTCACTCTATTCTATTCTCACTCTATTCTATTCACATTCTGTTCTCACTCTATTCTATTCTCACTCTATTCTATTCTCACTCTATTCTATTCACATTCTATTCTCACTCTATTCTATTCTCACTCTATTCTATTCTCACTCTATTCAATTCTCACTCTATTCTATTCTCACTCTATTCTATTCACATTCTATTCTCACTCTATTCTATTCTCACTCTATTCTATTCTCACTCTATTCTATTCTCACTCTATTCTATTCTCTCACTATTCATTTCTCACTCTATTCTATTCCCATTCTATTCTCACTCTATTCAATTCTCACTCTATTCTATTCCCATTCTATTCTCACTCTAGTCTATTCTCACTCTATTCTATTCTATTCTCACTCTATTCTATTCTCACTCTATTCTATTTTCACTCTAGTCTATTCTCCCTCTATTCTATTTTCACTCTAGTCTATTCTCCCTCTAGTCTATTCTCACTCTATTCTATTCTATTCTCACTCTATTCTATTTTCACTCTAGTCTATTCTCCCTCTAGTCTATTCTCACTCTATTCTAGTCTATTCTCCCTCTAGTCTATTCTCCCTCTAGTCTATTCTCACTCTGCTCTCAAAAACTCTTTCCCCTTTTCTCTGTCAACAGAACTAGCTCAGTGGTTCCTCCCTCTGGTGGTTGGTTGTAACTGCACACGCTCAACCAAGCCTCCCTGTAGGAGTCCTTGATACTTTCCCAGATAATGCCCCTGTCATTTTTCTTGAGAGTACTACGGGTTAAATAAAAAATGCTCGGCCTCATTTCATCATGACATTTATTTTTGTTTTTCCTTTTCTAGGTGATTTTACTCATTCCCCCTCCATTCATGAGCCTGGCTTGGTTTAGCTGTCATGGATGACAAGGCCTCGGTGGGGAAAATTAGCGTGTCGTCCGACTCAGTGTCCACCCTGAACAGTGAGGACTTTGTGCTGGTGTCGCGGCTGGGGGACGACACCCCAGGCTCCTCCACTAATAACGGTAGCGATGACGAAAAGACAGGACTGAAGGTAAGAAGAAAGAAAGAGTGCCTGGCTGAGCAAACAGAACTCTGACATCCGGTGAGTTCCCAATTCACTCTCTTCCTTCCCCTTCACCTTGGCCCTAAGCCCCTAACCATATGATGTTTGCACTGCGGATCTAAATTGCTTGGGTAGGTTTAAGGTTGTGAGCAATGTTGGTGATGGAAGTTCCTTCCACCATATTGCTTAGGCTAGTCTTACCCCTCGCAGATCGGCAAAGTGCAAACAAAGAAAGGGTTAAAGCCAAGGGGAATGAATAGGGAGCGAATTGGGACAGGCGTGTGAAACTCTTGATAGGCTCGGTTTCTTCATAGTCGACTCACCTGAATACCACGGCCTCAGTCAGTGGGGTCATGGGAAGGTAACCGCATCAGTGGAGCATCATCATACTAGCAGCAGGCGCGTCTGCCTTCTCTCACCACTGATGTTAAATGACCAGGGAATCAATCTGGTGTCATCCCCCTTCCAAGGCAATCACTCACATACTGTATCTAATCGTCTGACTAAGAAGCCCATTCCATGCTTTGCTCTTTTTAAAACTTATCCATTACCAACTGCTTAGGCTACCTCGAAGACCTACCTTGAAGATTTGCCCTCCCGTTTGTCTGTTGCGGGTATACCGTTCATGTGGGTCTGTGTCCCATGAGCAACTTGTCTAAGGGAAAACTAGCTAACATATTCACCTGCCTATATTCACAGTGTCAATACAGCGCAGTCTCTCCATTAAAGAGGAGAGGAAGCCAATAATGTACTACTGTAAATAATCAACGAATATGCTGTAGCCTGTCAGGAGGATTGAGCTTTGTTTAAACCAGTCATCCTGTGTCTCTCATAGGGGGGGGTCAGGTTACACGGGCAGACAGTCAGGCTCTCACTCCACTCCTCTATCTGGGCCATTCATTAGTGATGGGGGGGATCGATCCGGTTACATTTCAGGATATTACTTTTGACGATGTATCGTTTTTGACAATATCGCAGTATTATTTTTGCGCTAGTTGGCTGTACCTGCACCAAAACTCTAGTATTTTTTTTTATTTCGTAGCTTGTTGTCCATCTTCTTTTTAACTAGGGAGCCAATTTGTTCTCAGCAGTTTTATTTCCATGACTGATCAGAACTCGTTTTCCCATGGTTCTCTCTTGTCTCTCTGCTGTACATATTGCTGAGCAATATGTTTGGAACATCGAATCGCAATAAAATCATATTATCGAATCGCGATACATATAGAATTGTGGGAATCGCAATACATACCGTATCGACACCTAAGTATCGTGATAATATCGTAGAGTGAGGTCCCTGGCAATTCCCAACCATACTATTCACCCTGATGTGCTCAGCGGGCTGGGTGGGGGAAATTATTGTCCATTAAGTATTTCATCTCCCCCCCCCTCTCTCTCTTTTTCTCCGTTTTTTTTCTCTCCCCCTCTTTTGATCATGCTAACAAACACACTTGCTGAACAGGTTATTAGACTGTAGATTGTATGTTCCTTCAGTCTCAAGTCATTCTTCTGTGTATTTGTCCGCTAATGTGAAAATTAAACATGAAAAAAAATATATATATAAAATAATATGTCAGTTTACCCATCAATGTTGTACTTTATTTGGTGCCTCTGGACATAGACCCACCCACACTGTACTTCCTTCTGATGAGGTAGTGCTCAAAAGACACCAGCAGGTGGTGATAGTGGACTGCTGAAAATACTTTACCCAACAAGTTAAGCCACTGAATTGCCTTTAGTTGAGGTAGAAGACGATGTTTAGACTAGCCTAACAAAAAACTGTACACATCACCCCAATATACATTAACAACCATAATTAGAATTGATCAGAAATACGAAATAACGTTCTTGGCTATTCATACACGCACTTCTCCCCAAGGTAGCTGAAGAGGGGAGTAGCACAGCGTGTCTAAATGTGTTGTTTATTACGCAGGTGATTTCTGAGGAAGGGGTCAGCTTTAAGGTCAGTTTCTATCTCACTCTCTCTCTCTCTCTGTCTCATCATCTCCCTCTCTGTGCTGTGATTCTGTGGTGACACTATCTGTTCTGTGGTGCTCTTAAGTGTTTCCGATTGGCTGTTGAATGATTTAATGGCCACCTAGCTTGTCTTGTGGTGACATAGCTAGCTCAGTTGTTTTGGTGCAAGTTCTTGTTCTAGTTCTGTATTTGAGGCTTTACGGCCAGACTCCCAGTCTGAGACCCACCCACCCCTCCTCAGCTCAATACGCCCCTTGTTTGCCACTGTATGTTGTAGTGTTAGGCTACTGCTGGAGGCTGGGGAACAGTGCTTTGCAGTCTTCACTAGTTTGCTTTGCAGTATATTGCCTCCCCCTGTATGGTCCGCCTTTGCTTAGCATCTGTCAGCTCAATGAACTTGGCGCCTGTAGTG
The DNA here is from genome assembly GCF_901001165.1 of Salmo trutta. Classification (NCBI taxonomy): domain Eukaryota; kingdom Metazoa; phylum Chordata; class Actinopteri; order Salmoniformes; family Salmonidae; genus Salmo; species Salmo trutta. The sequence goes on along the minus strand of NC_042979.1, from coordinate 5,492,813 downwards.
AGAATGTGCTTTCTCTTAGATAGGCTACAATTTGTAAGCAAACAGACCGGTGGTTGGTTTCTAGACACTTGTTAACCCTCCTGTGGTGATCTAATTCATTCACAATGGTAAATTCACATACTAATCTAATCACTTAGTACTTCAAGTGCTATCTCTGTTGAAGACGTCACTTTTCCCTCTCAATTCCCTTGTCAATCACTTGGAGAGAATCTCAAGATCAGTATAACATTTTCAACCTAGCCATTCCGGTAGTTGGCGAGGAAAAAGTTACTGAGGTTGATTGATGAACTGTTTCTTAGGTAGCCCGAATAATGAACCTTGTATTTTGACCGTATGCTCGTCTGTGTGTGTGTGTGTGTGTGTGTGTGTGGGCTTTGGGATTCCTTGTGTGTCTGTGTGTGAATGCCTGTGTGTCCGACTGTGTGTGTGTCCATGTGATTGTCCGACCGTCGGTGTGTGTGTGTGTGTGTGCCTATCCATCCATCCGTCTGTGTGTGTGTGTGACAACAGATTGTGGGGAACGGCAGTGAGCAGCAGTTGCAGAAGGAGCTGGAGGATGTTCTGATGGACCCCTCTGTAGCTGAGCAGGTGCTGGGTGGGGGCGTCCCCAGTGGTGGCGGCGTGGACCAAGAGGGCGGGGTAGACCATGTTTTGTCCCCCGCCATGGCAGCACCACCCGAGCCCCAACCGTGCCCTGACCCCCTCAGCACCCCGCCCAAAGTTGAGATGGTGCTACCCGTCCAATCTGCAGCGCAGGAGAGTGAGCTGAATGAACGATCTTACCGCGGTGAGTCAGAGCAAGAATACCAAATCAACTTCTGGACCCTACACCCTAGGAACTTCTCTAGATCTGAAAGGATTGGGTAGATGTAAGAACTATGGTTATAGCTAAATCTTGTCTTCTGATTGCCTGAGCAGAAATATCACTTCTGTATATCCAATGTCCTATGGGGTAGGGGCTACGCTTTGATCTGCTGTCTCTCCCCCTCACTAGACCCTCTCTGTATGACCTTTGACATCCACAGGGGATGAGTCATCATCGGAGTGCAGCCCCAGTACGCCCATCCCAGACGAGGACAGTGTGGTCTTCAATAAGCTGACCTACCTGGGCTGTGCCTCGGTCAACGCTCCCCGCAGTGAGGTGGAAGCGCTCCGTATGATGACCATCCTCAGAGGGCAGTGCCAGCTACCCCTGGACGTCACCCTGTCTGTGCCTGGCGTCTCAGAGGGCACAGTCAGGTCAGGACTGCTTAACAAACAAACTGACAAACCAACCCCAGAGATTTGTGTGCGTGTGTTTGTGGATCATAAAGCTCCCGAGTAGTTATTCTGATTCCCATGTAAAATAGCATGGGAATAGTTTTTTTTTTGGGGGGGGGTAGAAATGTTAAATGAAAAAGTAATTTTTCTCTCGCAACCAGGAAGTTTGAGAATACAGGCTGAGTGGGCGGGGAGCTTATATTCATGAGCTCGCCTTGACTGACAGGTCTTTGAAACGCCTATGTCAAGAAACCTGAATGTAGTAAGCAGTGTTGCAGTAAAATCATATCAAGCTCATTTGGTGATACACAAAGCAACTCCAACAACATTGAAATTGCATCAGTGATGTTCAAAAAATTATACATCTCCCGTTTGGCATGTCTGTTGTGATGCAGTTCACAGCAGCACTGACGGATTTGTTGACATGACATCTGCGTCAGAGTTTTAAACGACCCTTCCCCACCCCCCTTTTGTTCCATGCCGGCCGAAAGACCTGGCTAGCCAGTAACTAGCTAACACCAGACACAGATGAAGACCTATCTAGCCAGTAGCTAGCTAACACCAGACACAGATGAAGACCTATCTAGCCAGTAGCTAGCTAACACCAGACACAGATGAAGACCTATCTAGCCAGTAGCTAGCTAACACCAGACACAGATGAAGACCTATCTAGCCAGTAGCTAGCTAACAAAAGACACAGATGAAGACCTATCTAGCCAGTAGCTAGCTAACACCAGACACAGATGAAGACCTATCTAGCCAGTAGCTAGCTAACACCAGACACAGATGAAGACCTATCTAGCCAGTAGCTAGCTAACACCAGACACAGATGAAGACCTAGCTAGCCAGTAGCTAGCTAACACCAGACACAGATGAAGACCTGTCTAGCCAGTAACTAGCTAACACCAGACACAGATGAAGACCTAGCTAGCCAGTAGCTAGCTAACACCAGACACAGATGAAAGGGGAGACATATAAGTATCTTTTCCATAGATACATAGTGTACACTTGCTGACACCCTACAGTAAAATCTTGGCGCTAGTAGGTTAGCTATCTAGCTATATAAACCATTCCCCTCTGCAAACACACCTTCTCCGATGTTGGTTACAAGGCGGTACTTATTCAAATTAGGTAAGAGAATATCATGTTACCATTGGTGTATTAAAATGAGATGGTGATGTCACCCTATCCCCTTAATAATCCCGCCTCCTGAATCCACGTGTTTGACATGGGGTAGGGTACCAATTTGTAGAAGCAACAGTCATTTTTTCATACTTTGATCTGATTTCATCCAAATATCATCCAATTTCATGAAAAACATGATTTTGACTGTTCTTGACCTTTTTACACAAACAAACACAGACAAAAGAGTGGGAGTGCTTTTGTGAGATGCGCTGTTTGAATACCTCCATTTTCTCTATCTTACCTTGTGCATTGTTTTCTTTGCTACCCTTTAACCAGAATATGACCTGACTCTTTTTCTGCAGGTTGCTGGACCCCCAGACAAGCACAGAGATAGCCAGCTACCCCATCTACAAGATCCTGTTCTGTGTGCGGGGTCACGACAGCACGCCAGAGAGTGACTGCTTCGCCTTCACAGAGAGCCATTACAACGCCGAGATCTTCCGCATCCATGTCTTCCGTTGTGAGATCCAAGAGGCGGTGAGGTCACACACACACACACACACACACACACACACACACACACACACACACACACACACACACACACACACACACTCCAATTCCTGTGACTTTTGTTTAGCTCCATGCTGCCTGGGTCTTCAATCACCGCGCTACAGTTCCATCCACATTTGACAGCAGTGCAGATGGTGAGAGCCAGAGCTCCTACCATTTATCACACAGTACCAGAGCCTCCCTTCCATTCTGACAACACAGCAGAACTCTACCGTGCTGCCCACACACAATGCCCAAACATTCATGTTGAAGTGAAATATCTCTCCCTGTGTGAGCTGTTTACCCCGCAATCCTGGCCCTCTGGGCTGCACTCTCTGAACAGACACTGATGTACCCAATGCCCATGTGTTTATATCTCATGTCTAGCCTGCAGTTAGTCAGTCAGCCTTAGCCTGTTGTTCTGCTGTACTCCTGTACTCCCCTCTGCCTGAACTGGCTCGGCCTATATAATAGTGTATAACAGAGTTTGCATTCCAAATGGCACCCTATTAAAAGTAGGGCACTATATGGAGTAGGGTGCTGTTTGGGACACAGCCAGACAGAGAGCTGGTCTTCCTTACTCTCCTTAGTCTCCCTCAGTGTGCAGTGACCTGATTTTCCCTTTTCCTTCCTTGGAGAAAGATGTCTCTTGCAATCTTCCAGACAGCCCAGAACACAGACCACCCCATGCCTGCCTGGTGGCTGGACCTCCTCCCTCCCCTGACACACACAAACGCATGCACACACTGCACTGAAGGAACATTTTTCATTGCTACCACTTGTGCTCCCAACTTTAGGAGCGCCCCATGACATTTAGAAAGCACAATTGTTTTTATTGTTTGAGTTACAGCCTGTATTGACTACTTTTGAAGCTCATGTTCTGTGTCTAGAAACGAATATGTAACGATGTAAAGACATTAGTTTATTATAAAAGTTAGCGGTCATATGAATACCTGTCATTGGAATTGCTAAGTCGTTTGTGGAATAGCTTTCTACATTGTGTAAAGGCACTATTTTCTCTTTAAAAACGTCAGGTTTGTGATGATGACATGCATGAGGTCTGTCATTCATTCATTGCTATGCTCATTGGTCTCTTGAAGAAGCTTTCCGGGTTTTTTCTGTGCCTCCAAATATTTGGATCTACAGGTAAAGTTACCATGTTAGCCAGCTAGGCAATGAGGTAACATGACTGAACAAAGTGTAAACAAATGGTTAAGGATGCGCAAGTAGAACGGCCCACGACGTGGTTTATGGATGTAAAATGTAGTCCCGGCGATCCGTTATAGCAGGGGTATTCAACTCTTACCCTCCAAGCCTGGAGCCTGCTGGTTTTCTGTTCTACCTGGTTTTCTGCACCCACCTAGTGTCTCAGGTCTAAATCAGTCCCTGATTAGAAGGGAACAATTAAATAATGCAATGAAACTGACTTCAAAGTCCAGAGCTGAATTTGAGGCTATAGGAAGATAAATATGTGGTCAAAGTTATTGTCTGTAGAGCTCCGAGACAGGATTGTGTCGAGGCACAGATCTGGGGAAGGGTACCAAAACGTTTCTGCAGCATTGCATGTCCCCAAGAACACAGTGGCCTCCATAATTCCTAAATGGAAGAAGTTTGGAACTATCAAGACTCTTACTAGAGCTGGCCGCCCAACCAAACTGAGCAATCGGGGGAGAAGGGCCTTGGTCAGGGAGGTGACCAAGAACCCAATGTTCACTCTGACAGAGCTCCAGAGTTCTTCTGTGGTGATGGGGGAACTTTCTAGAAGGACAACCATCTCTGCAGCACTCCACCAATCAGGCCTTTATGGTAGAGTGGCCAGATGGAAGCCACTCCTCAGTAAAAGGCACATGACAGCCCTCTTGGAGTTTGCTAAAAGGCACCTAAAGGAGTCTCAGACCATGAGAAACAAGATTCTCTGGTCTCATGAAACCAAGATTGAACTCTTTGGCCTGAATGCCAAGCGTCACGTCTGGAGGAAACCTGGCACCATTCCTACGGTGAAGCATGGGGATGGCAGCATCATGCTGTGGGGAT